>NW_019742552.1:626013-687553 GCF_002891405.2 Cryptotermes secundus | reverse complement strand
CAAAATAGATCAAACTGGTCGCGGTGCATGGGAAACCACCCTCTCTAAAATAACTAACTACTTCACTAAGATACTCTAATATATTACTTATATTTGTGTACAATATTCTTTTATATTTTAAATAAATGTCACATTGGAAGACTAAAGGATAGATGAGGAGGCACTGAAGAAATAGGGGGTGAGGGTGTTGATTAGATTAATCTGCCTTTGACTCGCTGAGAGATTATCGGCTTCATGGCGATAAATGCTAAGTATAATGCTCAATATTTGTCCGTTATGCTTTTAAGTAGGGAAATAAGAAATCTTACATGAAGGACGCTAGAAAATCTGTAATTATTTGGTCGAATTAACAGATTCAAACAAATATGGTCTTAATAAATATTACATTTAAATTCCCTTCAACTAAACTGATATTAATTTAGCACAGAAACTGCGTACTTTCTGGTGCAGTATAGTACAACTCACATAGCATGGAGATAACCAGTATTCTTCCATGGAATTTTTAGAACGCTGTCAGTCAGAGTGAAATTCTCTTGAAATGTAAACTTATATTACCAAATTTAGTCGAAATCAGTTAAGTAGTTTCTCAGATGAAACATACGAATAGGTGAACAGACCTCACTTCTCTTTGCGCTCATTTCATTCAAGTAATACATATAAGAACACATCTTTTCCAGAAAACGAAGCTCATATGATGGAAAACCAAGGTAACAGAATTTAAAGAGTTAGTTTGAAGGATGAATTTTTATTTTACTTTTCCTTAGCCACGAAATTTTACTGCCGCTCATAGTTGCCGGGCGGTCTAAGGCAATTTGTCTTCGTCGGCTCAACCACAGGGTTCGTGGGTTTGAATTTCACTCAGGGCACGGATGTCTGTCCGCATTTATTCTGTGTCTGTGTTATCCTGCTTAGGTAGCGGTCTTGCGACAGGGATGATCACGCGTTCAAGGAATCCTACCAACTGTCTATAAGATCCATAGTTCCAGATTCATTCTGACACGGAACAGGCCAGAGGTCCAAATACGAAAGGTAGAAGAAGAAGAAATATAACAAATGCGTGATTGAAATTTAGTATTTGTGCTCAGATTTATCTGTGATGTGTCAGTGAGTTTTTTTCCCATATGTAACATCGGAGTGTGAGAGAAAGCCCTTCATTATTTTCAGCTAATTTACTGGGTACAGCATGTCATCTGCTGCTGTTTTGAAAGGACGTCCAATCGAATTGCTGCCACAGATTTCGATATGGGAATACATAGAAAGCAAAGTGAAGAACTACGGTTCGAAAGTTGCCCAGGTAAGTTTTATTATGTGTCATGATTCGCATAGATTTACTAACTAAATACAAAGGGCTGCATGGAAGAATAATGCAAAATAGTTAATTTCTAGTCACGCGAATATTTCAAACAGACGTCCAAAACAAGTCCTGAATATCTTGAAATGTCCTCTCGTCAGAGAGGGTACCCCACATTAACAAAACCGCAACTGTCTGACAGTAACAAAAATCCGGTCTTTGACTCAATTGAGGCTTTAGACCAAGAATTGACTGGCCGACTGACTGTTGGTCGTTATGTGACTTTGGGTTTGAGTGGTTTCAAACGTTGGGAAGCCTAGTTACTATAGGATTCTGACGATGGTGTATAACACACAGAGATATCGGGTTTTCGGACTTTATCCAGTGTTTAAGGCTAGCTCTTTCTAAGGGACCCAACAGAATAGGTATTTTTCCCCTCACCTGAGGACGGAAACAGATCCAGTTTCCGAAACGTCGTCTTTTTCTTAGTTATCTTAAAAAACAGGACGATGGATAAAGTCCGAAAATCCGATATCTCCGTTGGGAAGACTTCTTAATCTTTCCTGAAAAAACAGGTAACGATAATATAAAAGTAATTATCAAGTTTCACCTGCATATGTCCCTCTGATCGACTGCATCGTAATTTAATATTTTTTTCATTTCATTTTAAAAATTAAAAGTGGATTATATTTTATGTTTAAGAAGTATCACTGAAACCCGATGATATGATTTCACCAAATGCCTGATTAACAAATTGTAATAAAATATAAAAATAAATATAGTCATACTACAGACGTCAATCACATGATGTTACTCGTATGAAAGAATAACTGTAAGCTAAAATAAGATGTAGCAGTAATCACTGACCAAATATTTATGGCCTTCAGTTGATACAATTTTTTAACATCCCATCATGGGCCCTGCTGAATAATACGAAACCTGTTGCGGCCAGTTGAATCTGGTTACTTATTACTGCTCCATTAGAAGTCAGTGCAGCTCTACGAATTGTAAATCCTTCTTTGTCCAGATAACGAGTAAACCTTAAACTCCACTCCTAAGTTACCTGAATTGATCTTTGAAAATTTTGTTAAACGTTTGATATAACATTTGCGACTTCTTTTGTAATTTAAGGTTTTCCATGGGAATGTTTAGAGACATTCTATTCACACATTTTTCACATTTCCTGGTAACATTAAATTTGTTTCAAAATATATATTGTCCTTTTTTTTTTGAGGGTATCCGAATTCCTCATTCTGCATTACCGTTGCCCTGAATGGTCATTTAAGAAATCAGATGTTGGTCCTCTGTGTGACTCTGTCATATGTAAGAATTAATTCTGACACAACAGCAGCTGCACACCCTTCCCTATACAATCCCCCCCCCCCAAAAAAATTAACACCTAATGCCATGAGTGCAGTTAGGATTCTTTTCCAGAGTGACGTAACAAGTTTTCCAGTAGGGGTAACAAGAAAATTTCAGTACAAAGTTAAGTTTAACCCGTTTTACTAACCGTCTTACAGCAGGAGCTCTCAAATTCTGTGATATCACGAGCCCCTAAAATAATACATCAATTTATACAACGCCTCTTCTCCCTACCGATTCTTCGGCGGTCAGAGAAAAGTACAGTTCTACATATCGTTCCAGGGCCCCATCATACTGTACGAGGACCGCAGTTTTGCAACATGTCAACTTATAGTAGGCTACAAAATAATCCTGTACAGACTCAAAAATTGCGCGAAATACATATTTCTCCGAGTGCAGATGTATTTTCGGAAACTTTTAGTTGAATCTTGTTGATTTGTCAGAATTCTGCCTGAATTCAAATGTATACTAAGCAATTTTTAATAACTTTGTACCTCTAGATTTGGTAGCGAGCACTCAGGGAATCGAGACCCACAGCTTCAGGAACCATTCCCTAGAGTATTCAGGATGACGCGCGTGTGTGTGTGTGTGTGTGTATATATATATAACACTCACGCACTCACTCATGGAGCTGAGCTCTTTTTGTGAAACCGCTAATTGTGCAGCTACTCAAGAATTTCCCAACCCGAAGGTTCATTACTATGTTCACAAGAGCCCTCCAATCCATACCATTCCAACCTACCTCTCTAAGATCCATTTTGATATTGTCCACCCACCTATGCTTTGGTCTTTCCAGCGGTCTCTGTCCTTCTGGCTTTCCCATCAATATCCTATATACATTCATTTACTCCCCATTTGCGCTACATACCCTGCCCACCTCATTCTCCTTGATTTGATTCTAATTATACTTGGAGAAGAGTACAAGTTATGAAGCTGTTCATTATGCAATTTTCTCCAACCTCCTGTCACTTCATCTCTCTTTGGTCCAAATATATAGATATAATTAAAAATGCTTTAAAATGGTAATATTTGTTTCTCTTAAATTTATTTTCAAATATCCAGGATTGGGGGGGGGGGCAAATGCGTAGTCTGCCCATTGGTATCCATGCTTAATGCAATCATTCAATTTGTTGCATTTTCACCTGTTACCTTCTAACTAAAAATTTATTTGATCTACTAATAATGACCAATTCAGGTATGAAAAGAGTTCAGTAGTAATCTCATGAAAATTCATCATCACCATTGGCAAAACAGCACATTTAAGCCATAGCCTTCCTTAGTAGATTCTGTCAGAATTGTAGTGCATCCAATTTTCACTATTTTGGGTGCCACAAAAATAATTATTTTATAGAGCAAGGTTTCTGCCTAATGTCCAATCCCTAACCTGGAGGAACAGGTCTCTGTATTTATGCCCTCCAATGAAAGTATGACCAGTTCTAGCTCCAGGTACCAAGTTCCATTTTCATCACCTTCAATAATTGGAACATGCCTCAACATGGCACCCTCATGATATAAATGCTCATAAATTTCTCCTACATATGCTATACATGAAATCATGAACTGTGTATTAATAAACTATATTTTAAAAATAATACAGTTGTATTATATTGGACCAATTTTTGTAATGCATATTACTGATTTAAACAACAACTGTATATTTACATTGTGTATTTTATCTGTCTTGCATGTGGCATAATTTCATCTTACCTAATATAGTGTCAATTTCTTCTCTGTACAGGTGGATGCAGAAACTAAAAAAGAAATTACATTTGCAGAGATCCTCGACATGAGCAGGAAACTGAGTGAAGGGTTAATGGCTCAGGGGGTAACATATGGAGATGTGGTGGCTATCTGCAGTGAGAACAACCTCGAATACTGCTGGATTGTGTTGGGGGTTCTTCGGGCTCATGCATGCTGTGCTCTGCTCAGTCCAACATATACAACAAGTAGGTTCAAGTGTTATATTATGCAAATTTTACGTAGCTGCATGTTGGTTACTTGAAAGTTGAAGTGTGAATGAACACTACAGAATTTCAATTCATTTTATTCTGTTATTGCTACCAGCATGAAAAACTAGGGAATGCTGTATACTACATTCTTCATCATATGTATATGGTGGCCCTCATGCTACAGATCTGGGATTTTTAAACACAGAAATTCAACCAACTTAGATGCATAATCCCATTATACTAGTGAAGCTTCTGCAAGAAGGCCCATGAGTATTACAATTTCAGCTATTAAATTCATCACCGAACTTGATTAAATTCTTATGCTTCTTCTCTGTTTCATAGAGAAAGTGTAAAGATAACAAGGCTGATGAATGAAGTACAGCATAAGTGAAGAACACCCCTCTGAGAGTTCTAGCACTAGCTATGGATGACATATTACCACTGCATCAGTACTTACTGTATCCCTCCTATAAGAACATTAAGTGACTAATTTGCAATAAAATACTACCAGTTAAAGACTGCGTCATTTTATTCACAATATGCATGATCAATAAGGCTTGTAAATATAGCAGAGAAAATACAGAAATTTCAGCCAAAGAGAATCTATGTTATTAGGAACTGAAATATCATACCCTATGGCTTGACAAGTTAATCTGCAATGGTTACATGATCAGAGCCAAACAAATGGGGATAATTTGGACAATGTAAGGTGTGAAGCTAGTAGACATATTCGAAACATATAGAGGGAATACATGAAAAACAAAATTCACAAGCTTGCAACAAACAGTAAAAACAAGAAAAATTAGATATTTATATAGAGACAAAAATGAATTTAATAAGGAATGCAAAGTGTTCCGATGATGATATATAACACTTGGGATTATTGAATTTTATTTATGTTGTCCATTGTCCAGTATTCGAAACAACAGAAAAGAAAGCAACGTTTTTGAAACTGGATCTCCTATCCTCAGGTGAGGGGGTGAGAGGCACCTACTTTGTTTGGTCTGTTACAAAGAGCTTTCAGTCACTGGACAACCTATGCCACTATACCAAGATAGGTAACTGAATCTGTTTTGATCCCCACATGAGGGGGTGTGAGACACCTACTTTGTTGGGTCCCTTAAAAAGAGCTAACCTCAGACACTGGACACTGATTAAGGTTAGTTCTTTCTAACAGAGCTAATACAGTAGGTGTCTCATACCCCATCACCTGAGAATGGAGAAAGATCCGGTTTCTGAAATGTTGTGTTCTTTAGTGTAATGAGTTAGTTATGAGACGGTTGCCAGCCAGTGAGGATGTAAGCACAGAAGCAGAGGATGTTGTTGGGATGTGTTACCAGGCAATGATTATTGAAGACAAACTAAGAAGGCTTGGTGTGTGCAGTAGTGAGAAGTAGAGTGTGCGAATTACAAAGACTGCTATAATTACTTGTAGATAGGAGGGAAGTATTGCATAATGTTCTCACTGACTTTGGCATTCCCCTTGAAACTATTTTAGCTAATTAAAACGTGTTTAAATGAAACCTATAATTAACTCTGAATAAGTAAAAACTTGTCTGATACATTTCATCCTAGAAACAAAGGGATGCGTTTTTTATATTCCTTTTCAAATTTACTCTAGAATACATCATTATGAAGGTCCAAGAAAACAAAGTGGGAGTGAAATTGAGTGAGACATACCAGCTTCTGGTCTATGCTGATAATAGTAATTTACTGGGGGAAATCTTAATACCATAATTACAAACACCAGAGCCCAATGTCTAGAAGAAACAGTGTACAAAACTTGTACATGTTTATGTCTATCACCAGAATTCGCAGGATACAATCATAACGTAATGATAACAAATCGACCTCCTGAAAATGTGGCAGATGTAAGTACATATAACTGGAAATGCCACTGACAAGTCAAAATAGCATTTGTGAAAAAATTAAGAGCATTTTAATATCAATGAATACTTTATACCACTCAATTCTGAAATTGTTGTCTTTTCATATGCTATAAAACACATAAATATTTGAACACACAGAACTATATTTTTGTTTTGTATGGGTGTGAAACGTGTTCTTTTGCATTAGGGAGGAATATAGACTAAGGGTGTTTGAAAAGAGGATAGTGAGGAGAAAATTTGGACCTATGAGGGAGTGCCTATGTGGTCTACACTGTCACTTATGACTCACTGGTCATCCCTGACTCTTACTGGCAGTCAAGTAATACTGACTGCAACTGAGTGTTAAATTTCTGCTGTCCCTCAACAGCACAGTGATTCTTGGTTCTGAGCCCTGTGATAGCCTTGACCACACTTTATTCTCCGATGATTCTGAGAGCTTTCAGCTCTCTCCCTGAGTGAGTGCAACTGTTGTCAGCAACTCACTATACAGCATCGGGTCAGACCGAATAGAAAACACCACTTTCAACAGTTCCTTTATCATTGCGTGTTTATTCATTTTTTTTGGAAAATTGTTTATCGAGTCATTTCTAAGTTATGGCTGTCTTTGTCAGTCATCATGTCGCAACAAATACTGCTAGCAATATATTATTAGAATTAAGGAGATGGGTAGGCCTGTAGGATGCATTGGAGAAAAGAGAAGTGCATACAAACTTTGATAAGAAAACATGAAGCAAAGGGACCACTAGCAAGGCTTAGACATAAACAGGAGGATAATATTACAATTGATCTGCAAGAAACAGGTGCGACGGTGTAAAATAGATTCATCTGGTCCTTACAAACATGATAATGAACAACCAGATTTCATACGAGGGTGGAAATTTCCTGAGTAGTAAAGCAACTATCAGCTTCTTGAGAAAAATTCAGTTACATGGAGTCAGTAACAACTGATGGCAGTGTAGTGACTAGATCTCCCTTAAATTCATGACCGAAAGTTGGTCGCCCTAGTGTAGTCCATTAAAACTTCCTGTTATAAAAATGTATGTAACTACTGTCAGACAAAACATACATGTACATAACCCGTCACTGGACTACATATTCCTTTTCCTTAAAATTATATTTTATATTGATTTTATTATAATAAATATTTTCAAATATCATTAATAAGGCTTTCCATATCCTACCCTACACTCATTTATTTCTTTAGGAAGTCTGGTGTATGTAATATCAACTAGTAATCACTAATAGAGTATAGATTAAATGTTCCTTCTCTTAAATTTTGCATAAGTCTATGTACAAAATTATATGAGATTCATGAATTTTAATGCCTAAACTATAAGGCATACATCATAAGTAAGATGAATTGTTACATACTGTTACTGGCACTACATCTTTGTGCAGTTACCCCTTCTTCTTTAGTATGCAGTGATTAGAAGCACTGTGTGCACTATTTAATATTTCACTTTCTGTAATAAAACAATAACTTCTCCTTTCATCCTATTAGCAAGTACTGACTTTGAAATTCATATTACCCCTCGCTGGGCATTTCAGCCATAATGCATGTCCAATAGTAGTGGTAACTTAGGAAAAGAAATCAGGTATCTGATTCGACAATGAAGTTAAATACTTTCAAGTATTTTATCCCTATATTTCTTAAAAAATTCAAGGGCTTCAAAGAAAGATTTTACATGAGTCAGTTTACATTAATCCAACACTGACAACAGCCATGTTCATCATTTATTTGAAAAGTGCCCTGCACCATGCATATTATGAATTGATGTTTGGTATTTCCCAAAAAGCCAATCATGACAATGAGCACAATCCATATGCATACTGTGCTGCCTTATAAATGTATCCTGAAGTCACATATAGAAATCAGAAAAGGTAATTGCAGTCTACTAAATTCAGTGAATAATAAAGTACTAAGAATATTCCATCAGAATATAAGAGGATTGAGAAACAAAACAAATGAACTAATAAGCTCCATGAATTCAAATCTTCCACACATACTGTGCCTTACTGAACATCACATGAAACAGCTGGAATTAGAACATCTTCACTTAGAAAATTATAATTTAGGTGCTAGATACTGTAGGAAAACACTGGAGAAAGGAGGAGTGAGTATTTTTGTACACAAAAACCTAAAATTTACTAAAATAAATTTAGAAGATTATTGCAAAGACCAGGATCTGGAAGCATGTGCTCTAAAGTTAGACTCTCCTTTTTCAAATATTTGTATACTGACTTTATATAGAGCCCCATCTGGAAACTTCAATCACTTTTTAAATAGATTAGAAACCATCCTAAATGTACTGCATGGTTCAAAAGTTGAATTTATAATTTGTGGTGATATAAATATAAACTATCTCATCGACAGTAATAGGAAACTAAATTTAGACTCTTTGTTATCATCTTACAATCTCTCCAGTACTGTTAACTTTCCCACAAGAGTTCAAAATAATTCTAGTTCAGCGATAGATAATATATTCATTGATAACTCAAAATTAAGAGACTATACTGTAGGACCCTTTATAAATGGCTTATCCGATCATGATGCTCAACTCATAGAAATAAATAATATTGACTTTCAGCCCAGTAATCAACAATATAAAACAGTAAGGAAAATCAACAAGCATACGATGGCAGATTTTGTCACAAAATTAAGTAATGAATCGTGGGACAATGTATTTGACAGCAATAATATTGATTCTAAATTTAATTGCTTTCTGAACACATACTTGAGGATCTTTTATTCAAGCTTTCCCTTAAAAATAGTCAAAAATGAAAATAAAAACAAATCCACCTGGATAACAATTGGAATAAAAACTTCATGTAAACACAAAAGACAACTATATTTGGCCAGTAGGGACAGTAATGATCCAAGACTAAAAAGTCACTACAAAATGTACTGTAAAATTTTGTCAAAAGTCATTAAAGAAGCCAAACAGAATAACTATAACAGCCAAATTCTAAAATCAAACAATAAAATTAAAACCACCTGGGATATTGTGAAAGTTGAATCAGGAAAGAAATCTGTTAATGAAGACGTACAAAGTTTGAATATTGAAGGGAAGTCCACTAACAATCCACAAGCTATCGCAAGTGCATTTAATGAATATTTCCTTTCATTAGCTGAGAAAACATATTCCAATAATAATAATAATAATAATAATAATAATAATAATAATAATAATAATAATCCAATATACTATCTGTCTCGTGCCTTTAACAATTCATTTCCAAATATCAATCTCAAATTCTCAACAAGGAAGGAAATTGAAAACATTATTAAATCCCTTAAGCCCAAAAATTCACATGGATATGATGAAATCTCTACCAAATTACTTAAAGCAAGCTCTGTTTACATCAGTTCACCCTTGAATCATCTATGTAATAAATCTTTATCATCAGGTACTTTTCCTCAACGCTTAAAATACGCTGTAATGAAACCACTTTTTAAAAAAGGAGAGAGAAAATGCATCTCTAATTACAGACCAATATCCATATTGACTTCATTCTCAAAAGTCTTTGAAAAAGTTATGTATAATAGACTACTTGAACACTTAAATTCTAACAACATATTAGTCAAAGAGCAATTTGGATTTAGGAAAGACCTAACAACAGAAAAAGCAACCTATGAACTAACTAACGATATTTTAAGTGCTCTCAATGACAGATTAATTGTGGGAGGGATTTTCTGTGATCTAGCAAAAGCTTTCGATTGTGTTAATCATGATATCTTACTATCGAAATTAAATTTCTATGGAATAACTGGCAAAGCTAATGAATGGATCAAATCATACCTCAAAAACAGGTATCAAAGAGTTGAAATAAATAATAAAAACTCCAGTCATAATGCATTTTCAAACTGGGGAATTATAAAGCACGGTGTTCCACAAGGATCAATTTTAGGTCCCTTACTTTTTCTTCTCTACATAAATGATCTATCTAAAACCATCAACAATAAATCTAAACCAATTCTATATGCAGATGACACTAGTATAATATTTAAGAACTCTAAATTTGACAACTTTAAAAATGACATAAATATTGTATTTGAAGCCTTAAACAGATGGTTCGAAGCCAATTTACTCTCATTAAATTTTGATAAAACCCATTACATATCATTCACAACTAAAAACAACCACCAAATTGATCTGGACATCAGTTATGCCAACAAATTAATCTGTAAAGTACTTGATACAAAATTCCTTGGAATACATGTAGACAGTACACTGTCTTGGAAAATACATATTGAACAAATTATACCTAAATTAAATGCAGCTTGCTATGCGATGAGATCAATTAAGCCTTTTATGTCACAGGAAACATTGAAGATGGTTTACCATGCCTACTTTCATTCTATTATGAACTATGGATTAATATTTTGGGGGAACTCTTCACATAGTGTAATAATTTTTAAAATACAAAAGAATATAATTAGAATCATTACAGGATGTAGAAGTAGAGATTCATGTAGAGAATTATTTAAGAAATTAAAAATTCTACCTCTTCAATCGCAATACATATTATCGCTTCTCTTATTTGTTGTTTACAACAAAGATAAATTCAAATTAAATTCTGATGTCTATAACATGAATACTAGACAAAAATATAACTTCCACCTACCCTCATCAACTTTATCAGTATATCAAAAAGGAGTCTACTTTACTGGCATAAAAGTGTTCAACAATCTGCCACAAAGTATTAAAAACTTGGGCAATGATACTAAAAAGTTTAAATCAGAGTTAAAGAATTATCTACATGCTCATTCCTTCTACTCTTTAGATGAATACTTCAATGTAAATAGAGAATGATGTAAAATTAAGTTATATTAATTTTTAAGCTAAAATTGCCTGTACTTATGTATGTAACATTTTGACTTGTTCTGTATCCAAAGGTACTAACCTGCTTAGGATTTATAGAATGTAAATAAATTCAATTCAATTCAATTCAATTCATAAAGATTCTTAACCCTCAGATATCAATGGAATTTCTTGACTAGCTGAGTAACAATTAATTTCTTAAGAAGGGCTCTATCTCATGAAGTTAGTTAATTATAATGAATAGTTTATACACATACTTTGAATAACCAGTCAACCTCCATCACACTACTACATAATTGTAGAAAGTAAAAAGTAACAGTAAAGGTATCCCTGTAACAGGCTGTGGAGGCCCATAGGGTTGTGAGATGTTGAGGTTCCCGCATTTTATAGACAATTGGCTCATAGATGGCAGTAAGGTTGTCAGCCTTATACATCAGCTGCTCTTTACCCTCAAGAATATTCCTGGTACTCCTTTCCGTTAGAGGCTGAGTGGACCCCAGGGCCATAGTGCAGCTGGAAGGATTAGGTAAATTGAAAAAATCCACCTCATCAGGATTTGACCCCACAACCTTCCAGCTTGTAGCATAGTTGCCTCAACCAACTATGATACCATACAGAAGCAAAAGGGAATCAGTAAGGACCCTACACTGATCATGTTAATACGAGGAAGAGGAAGAGACATTAGGAGTAGTATACGCCTAATGTCTCTTCCTCAAGACAAATGGAAACATAACTTTTATTTTTTTGTCTATGTCTTATAAATGTATTTAAGTTTATTAAGTTATGATATGAATTTCTGGGCAATATTAACACGCATTCTGTGTTTAATATTGCAGTTTTTATTCTTTGAATTGTGCCATTCCAGGAGAATGGGAACATGCCTTATCAGTCTCCCAGCCTAAATTGGTAATGTGCTCAATATCTGTATGTGAGACAAAACTGGAGCAATATTTGGAGTCAAGGAGCGTGAAACAAGTGTTTGTCTGGGATTCAAAGGGCAAATCACTCCCAAAGTACACAGTGCCCTTGGAAGAGATTTTAGACTCAACATTCATAAGTCCAGGGTTGAAGAAAGAACAAGGAAATGCTTGCAATGGAAATATGTTCAATGTTACTTATGATTCAGAAGAGAAACTTGAAGCCCATGTAAAAGAGACTAAAGATTTACCAGCTTTTATATTGAGCTCAAGTGGATCTACANCAGAGCGGGTGTGGACGCTATGGAGAAGACAAAAATTCTGTCACTGCCCGGAATAAAACCCCGACTCCTAGGTCGTCCATTCCATAGACTAGTCGCTGTACAACTGAGCCATTGCGGCTCCTATATTATTATTATTATTATCATTTATTATAATTTGTCATACTATTTCTGTATTATTATATTCTTATTACTATTTAGTATTAGTATTAATATTAATCTTTGACTTGTCCCATATCATGTATAATGATTCATGGATGAAATAAAATTGAATTGAATTGTTCACCCTGTCTGGAGGATGAGATGCCAAATGAGCAGGAGCACCACAGTGTTTGGATATTTACCTACTTTTTGATTTTCTGTCTTACTTAAGATTGCACATTCATCTTCACCAGATATTTAGCACTGAATGAGAAATAATGTGATGAGTTGCAGAGGATGAGGAAAGAAGCACTTACGGTTTGCTTCAAGGTACTCTCTCACCCTTTACCTGGAGTGACAGGGAAAACCCAGAAACCTCTGACTGGTATCCTGGTCAAAATTTGAAATGGATACTTCCTGCATTTAACCACTACACAGTGCTTGGCAACTTGCACTGGGGAGGTGACTGTTTCAGTCTTGTGTAGAGTTTAGAATCCTGATAGGATTCTTCTGTTTCTTCAATCTCTTCAGACATGTCAGAATAGGACCATCTAATAATGTGTCATGACTCACCTTCCTCATCCTTACTGTCCCATCACCCAACTCAAAGAGCTCTGGCTGAGATTTGGCTGTCAGTTAAAAATCACTGAATTTTATTACACACTCAATTTCACAATTTTCATACATATTTTCCCATAGCTTGAATAGACTAATTGCCTGTGCAGGGACTCACCATAGCATAAATGTTGACTAAAAATGGATAAATTGAAAATGGACATGTCTGGATGATTAAATAAGTTACATTTAGTCTCCCATTAGTTGTTCTGTTTCTTTCATTTTATATATGTTGAAGGAATTTTGGTGGATACAAAACAGGTACAATGCTTCACTTTGTACTTTTACACAAACAATGGATTCTGAATTAGTTTCTGTATCTCCAAGTCAGAACAGTAATACAAAAACAAAAAAATACAAGTGAAATATATCTGCTGCCTCCTTAAAAGCATGGGACACAACTTTAATAATAATACAACAATATTTCATCTACTGTGTATATGTGAGGACAGTACACAAATTTAATTAATTTTGCTTTAATTTGTACTTTAAAATCATTAATTGTTCTAAATTTATATTGGAATAATGGGCAGTGTCCCTCAAGTGGTTTCATGTAACTCAGAATTGTTTGAAAAATGTACGACGGTTGTACTGAAAGTCATGAGCAACAATTTTTTGTAAAGTAACATGCTTTATTATTGACAAATCAATACACCACCTCAATCTACAGACCTTTCTTTACTTCTCCACATAATCGCCACTTCTTTGTACACATTTCTTCCAGCGTTCTGGGAGTTTGAAAATTCCGTTCCAGCCATCCGAAGACACTGACACACTGCTTTCTGAATTGCCTCCCTTGTCTCAAAAGGTTGTCCACACAGCTGCTCCTTCACAAATCTGAAAAGATGGTAGTCGGAGGGTGCCAGATCAGGGCTACAGGAGGGGTGTGGAAGAACTTCCAACCCCATCTTTGCAATTGCTTCCAATGTGACCTTTGTGGTCTTCAGTCCATAACCGCAGGACCCAACGAGCACAAACTTTCCTATAGCCCAAGCTTTCAATCATCTCCTGTATTGCATTGTGCCCTATTCCAAGTTTTTGGGCTATTGTGTCCACAGTCACACTCCTGTCATCTTGAATGATCTCATCCACTCTTTCCTTGTTGCGTTCAGTTGAGGCTGTTCGAGGACGACCGCTTTGAGGCTCATCTTCGATGCTGGTGTTCCCATCTTTAAAATGTTTCACCCATCTTCGAACACTGTTCGCACCCATGCACACACTTCCATAAGCACACTGAATTCAGAAAGCAGTGCATCAGTGTCTTCGGATGGATGGAACGGAATTTTACAGAAGGGGAATTTTCAAAATCCCAGAATGCTGGGAGAAATGTGTACAAAGGAGTGACGATTATGTGGAAAAATAAAGAAAGGTCTGTAGATTGAGGTGGTGTATTTGGTTTGTCAATAAGAAAGCATGTTACTTTACAAAAAATTGTTGCTCACGACTTTCAGTACGACATATGCACTTATTCTTGTTGTATTTGAGGTTCTTTGAGTAGTGCTATGAAGAGTATAATCTTGTGGGTTATAACACCATAGAGGTTTGACAGAAGTACACTGACGATTCTCTGAACCATCAGAGGATATTTCTAAAATATAAGGCGTTACAATCCAGAAGATCATGTTAATACACTCTTATACATTTTAGTGGAGACTATACCAGCTATGATGAGACTGCACTAGGAGTGCCTCCCTTCTGTCATGCATATGGTCTGCTGCTGGTACTTATGTGTATGTGTGAAGGAACTCGTGTCGTCGTGGTGTGTAAGTTTAAGCCAGATCCCTTCATACAATCCATCAAAGAACATAAGGTATGTTAAAATATACATTTTTCACTTAATTTTGTAGAGAGAAACTGCTATTGCAATTCTCTAAATTTAATTTCTCTGTAGATTTCACTTTGTACTCAAACTTCAATTATCAAAAAGAGAAATACAAATTTAATGCAGAACAAGATATATCACAAAATGTTTAGACTTGCACATGCGTATTTTGGGTTTTGTGACTGTCAGCATGTCAGTATTTCTCAATCAACAGTCTATGGGCTCTGCTAGTCAATACATTGGTTTAATCAGATCACTTAATATTACATATAGAGAGTGTTAAAGAAATGGGTTATGGGCTTCAAATCGGTATAGTACTCGCTCAAATGAGTAAAAAATTCTAAGTCAACATACATCCAGAAACTGATGCCTGCTGAGATATGGGCACTGAGCATGTGATTTCTACAACAGATGCCATATGTGGTTCCTACGCATTTCAACACAACTTTCAGCTCTTTGTTGCACAGAGTTTCACACTCTATTGAAAATTTTTGGCTACATTTAAATATCCTAATAGGTAAGTCCTTCAAGTCATTGATCAGTGCTGCAGACACCAAAGTTTTTAGGTGTACCCAAAGCCAAAAATCCAGAAGTTTAAGGTGAAGGGATTGTATATTACAGTTGAATTGGCCTCTGCGTCCTATACACAGTTCACTGAAAGTCTTGTTCAGGTTCTGTCTGACAATGTACAGCAAATGAGGTGATGCCCCATCATAAATGTACCATATGTGCTGTCAGTGAAGAAGAGGCACATGTTCCTGGAGTACTGGTAAATCATTCACCAAAAATTAAATACACTGCATTGCTAGGTAAGACAACTTGTCCTAAGATTTGATTGCTTAAGTTGCCCAGCAAGACACTGATGGAAAATTGATGTTCATGTACTGTTGCTACAGTGGAGTGGGTATTTGTCATCCATCAAGAAATGGGTACTATAAAAGTGCACCATAAGATCCCTAATGAATCCTGCCTCATCACTAAATGGGTGTTAGCTACAAACCCCATGTTTACAATGCAGTTTGTGAGAAGCCACTGGCAAAACGCCACTCTTGCACAATGGTCATAAGGGGTGAGGGTTGGTGCTCACTGGATGTGGTATGATTAAATTGATTGTTCACAGAGAATTTCCCAGACAAGGGGAACACAGATATCTTCAGCAGCTGCAGGTGTTAACAACAAAATGATTCTGGGATATTCATCCATTCTTCACAATATGCAAACTTCCAAATTGAGAATTTGAATTGATTGGGGGCTTCTGTTATTCAACACCCATGGAGCAGAACAACCCAGATTCACTCAGTTTCTGGTGAAGTTTGTGAATAATTTGTGATGGGATTCTGCTCTGTGTACAGGAAATATGCTTCCCAATTGGCATGACCATACACAAAATGCATATCTGCAATTTTTTAAGAAAAGTAATAAGATTCCATTACAAAACCACTAAAAGTGTTTGAAGTCCAATGAGTATCACAATACTAACTACCAGTGTTCTCCTTAGTAGTATACAAGTAGTGCATCAATGGAGTTTACTGAGATAGTCACAACATATGCAAGGGAAATGTAATTAAAGGTATATGAGGCACACTGACCCTTTATTGTACACTGCAGTGTTACCCCAGTACCAATAAAATGCAAAACTCGCCCATACCTCAGCAGCCATTAATTTCTGGATGTACACATATGTTGACAGGGAATTTTTTATGCATTTAAGGACTATGTCCCCTTGAAGCCTGTAATAATTTTTTAACACTCTGTATATATCATCACAACCAGGAAAGTCACTACTTCATAACTCATCACATTTTACTGTTATCAACTAAAATGGGGTTCTGTTCCCTTCTTTCCATTATATGGTACGTACTGTGGAATGATTGCTGAGGATGAAAACATGGAATTTTTTAGTTAGTTGCTGTATCTCTTGTATATGGAAAAGCCGAGCTATATTAAAATCTCCATAACCTTTGATGGTATAAGATCTAAGAGGTTCAGAGATAGGGACTATATTGATTGTGCCCAACTGAGCTGGCTTTTACCTGAAGACAGAGACAAAACCCAATCTCCGAAATACATTTTAAATAAAAACAGGATGATGTATAGAGTCCAAAAACTCAATAATTTCCTTGGAAGATGTGTTTGGAAATTTACTTCATATAAGCCTACGCACAGATTTTAATTACAAATGATGAGTATGGGAGAGTGCAATGTCTTTACAGTTATATAAATAAATATTTATATTTATAAATATATATTTTAATTATTTTAATATGAAGACAAGGCATACAGTGAACTAGTTTAATGTTAATCGAATAAGCACCTGAAGATGGCACTTTTGTGCCGAAACATGTAGTGCGGGAGAAAGGAGGTAGATAAGTGTATGCACTAAAAGACGGTGAAATAAATCATGGTCTTTACAGTTATTGTATCAAATGAGGACATTAATTTGTATATTGCAAATAAATATGTTCAGACATGTTAGTAATAGTTACATTAGTAGACAGTTATTTGATGGGAATATCATGATTAGACAAGTGACTATTAGGTGCTCAAGGATTATGATCCATGGTATTTAGGTAGCTGGATTATGACTGGCATTCTACAGTGCATGAGAGGAAGATGCTGATCCTCAGACAACATACTGTTGTTTTACTAGTCTGTATGTCAGAAGACATTGATAAACATTGAAACATTTTACGCTGTGGACAATTAGATTATAAACAGAGTGATTGTGACTTATTTTCAAGACTGTCTGAGTCTGTGTAAACTATACTGCCCTGAAAGTCTGAATCAGTTATGTCTAACTTAAACCACTGCCATAATGGACCTATTTTCATTATCTTGAATCACAATTCTGTAATGACAGAAACATACATGCATCATGTGCCTCAAAATAAAAGAAAAGAAAAAAGTTAATGGAATGATATCTTGTGACAGAGGAAAACATGAAAATGGATCTGAAATGATGAATTTGGCAAGCTTGGCAATTCCAGGTGACTTTCAATAGATTTCTTCCAAGGATACTGCAACATTTGGAAGTATACTCAACTCTCGATTATCTGGGATAATGGTAGGGATGGAAATCACGATTAATCGGAAACCCGGTTAAGACAAATTTTATTCAAAGCAGTACTGCAATACTGTACTTGTACCTTCATAATACAGTGCGTACAATCAAGTGCGCGCCGCGGCTGCAATTTGCCGTGAGTCATACCACCGCAGAACGGATGCAGTCGCGGGGAGTGTTGCAACTCCTCCCCGCGACTGCATCCGTTCTGCGGTGGTATGACTCACGGCAAATTGCAGCCGCGGCGCGCACTTGATTGTACGCACTGTACTATAGGCCTATGTGTATTTAAATTTATTGAACCTCATTTTTATGTCATCTCATGGCCTATTTAACTGTTTTTACATTACACTGAAGCATGAATTAGTAATTTCAATCACAGTGTTCAACAACATCCAACACTGTTTACAAATATTCACACTTAACACTTAACAAAATTTAATGTTTTCATTTGCTTTTTCGCAGCATTTTCCTTTTTATGGATATCCGTACAAAGCCAACGTAATATTAGCTTGTCACTTAATAAACTGTTCTCTTCACTCTCAAGATAGTCTAGTAAGGATTCCAAATGATTAAGAGCAGCACCATGTGATATTTTCTTACTACCAGCACTGTCCACCTCTTCCTCATTCTCACTTTCTTCCCGCTCTTCTGGCTGCACCCCCACTGAACTTACGATTTTGTCACTGCTTAACATTTCGAAGCCCGGCTCACACGAGTTTCTGTTGAATACTTAACACAATATGCTAACGCACTTGAAGATCAATACAAAGAGACTAACTGGGGCGGTGTATCTGTCCTTGAAATTTTCCACAAATCCTTGCATTCTTTCACCCTTATCCTAGAACAATGTGTTAGCATAACGCGAGCAAAAAATGCAGAGCTCGGTTCACACTAGTGCGAATATAGTGTTACAACTCACCATTTGAAACAAAAGTGAATGAATATTAAACAACATATAAGCCTCAAAAAAGCCCCGGTTAAGCCGTAAACCAGTTTATCTGCCCCCAGATAATCGAGAGTTGAGTGTAATTTGTTTGTATCCAGTGGAAGCTTTATTATTATGGTTCCAAATAAAATGTTTGTATGTAAAGGTAATTTCTTTATTGTGTTTAAGTGTAACTTGTATTTGTCTACNTTGATATTTGGTGAACAGTAGAAACCAGCAACAGAGGACGCGGAAGAGCAGCAATACCTTCAAAAGTGAAAGTGCAGCCAGTATGATAAGTTGAACTTTAATTCAGGAACTTTTTAACCAGTGGTAATAATATAATTAGTTAAAGTGAACTATATATATATTTTTTAAATTTTAACTTTTAACATTTGGAATAGTATTTTTAACTTATATTTTATAAGAAGAACTTAACATAGATTATTGAGCGTGGACCTGAACAGGATACAGGATCAAAATAAGTGGAAAAACGAATGTGATTGCGTGTGATTGTGCAACTGTATTCGTACACATGAGGATGACCTCTTGAGGTCGAAACATGTAGTGTAACAATAATAAAAACGTGTTGTGTGGTCGGTAAAAATTAACTCTAATATTGATTAAATACACAACAGGATGCAAGAAACAATTAAAGTTACAGACATCTTTATTATTGAACTTGCAGGTAACTTGTTTGTATTTAGTGGCATCTTTGCTAGTATTTCTCATGAAGAGGGATGTGTTGGATAAACCTGAGTGCAGCTCTGTGCGTCACATCTGGACAGGTGCCGCACCTTTAAGTGTCAAACTTCAACAGCTGGTGCTTGAGAAACTAGCTGGGAGTGCTGTACTTCATCATTCATATGGGCTAACAGAAACAACATTTACAATGTTCACCTGCACAGTCGATAACTGCAGGCTAGGAACGCCAGGAAAAGTCACACCAGGAATGGAATGCAAGGTACCATACATGTAAGGTCATTCAAAATGAAGTAAGCACCTAAAAAATTCATAGAAATTAAATTATCCATATTCATAAAGACTGATAGAGGACATCTCCAGGTCTCTTACAAACTTCACACAAACTGATGGTCCTCACAAGCTACATAGCAGATGTCAATCGTACATTCCAGACTGGTGACCAGCATGTCTTTGGTAACTGACATTATTGTTTCAGCAATCCTTTGCTTCAGATCCACGAAGTCTGACAGCAGTGGTGGTACAAATATTGTATGGTTTGTGAAACTTCACAGAAACAAGTTGTATTGTGACACACCTTATGGGCTGCACAAGCAGACATGAAGCATGGAATTGCAACAAATACAGACATCAAAAACTGGTCACTGTGGAGGGGTCGACCCCCTCCAAAACGAAAAAAGGGAAACGACCCATATGGGAGGAACCAGTAACGCAGAAGAACCAGCCTCCCTAGCAAGAATGAATGAGGAAAGAATGTGAGACAATGGGACCAACAAATCCTGGACCTTGGAAGTGCTCAGGGCGAGCACTCTGGAAGAAAGGGGGCGGATGGAAGAAGTCAAACATCAAAACACCACAGGAAGGACAGAGATACTGTTACGAAGATGAACACCTTAGGAAACGAAACCAAGGAAGTACCATTAGGCTGTTCGGGGATGAACAACCTTTAGAAGGGAGCAATGTGACGCGTTACCTTATGTCCTTCACCGTGACAACCGCTATAATTGGAACGGACACTTCCACGACAATGAATACATGGTAATTGTGGAGTTCCTGCAGCAACAAAGCTTAGCAATAAACTGTCGTTGAGTAACAATGGATGAGACAAGACACGTTACTGGTGTAATCTATAAGGAACGTTCCTGAAGCAAGGGATTGCCGAATACGTGAGATCGAACCTTGGCGAGGGGTGTCCTCTATTGAGTCCGCGTGCACCTTATACAAAGGGCCTGGCCTCGAGCGGAAATGGAATACTGAAGATTAGAATATTGAGTATTGAGAACGAGACAATCTTGGGATAGCCACCGCCAGAGACAGTTGAGATCCAACCACGGCCAAGGATAGTTGAGACATCGCATTGGGCCAGAAGTCAAGTGATATTGCAAGTGGTAATAATTGTAAGGTGTGTAAGAGTGAGTGTCCGATAAAGATTCGCTATATCCAAGACTCACGTAAAATTATTTGTCGTGTAACATACCCAACATGTGACAATACATATGTGTATGTAATAACTGATCTGAATGCATCAGAATACATTAAATACCAATGAATGTGGCATAGTGTTACAGTTCACAGCCAACAGCCATTACTATGAAATAACTAGAGTGATCTTCCTTTCTCATTTGTTGGTAGGTTGTTGATGTGAAGACAGGAAAAATGATTGGCCCCAACTGCAGAGGTGAGCTTTGTTTCCGGGGTCCACTTCTTATGAAGGGATATATGATGAATGTTGTGGAAACCAGCAAAGCAATTGATACGGATGGTTGGTTTCATTCAGGTGATTTGGGATATTATAATCAAGATGGATATTTCTACATTGTTGATCGACTGAAGGAGTTGATAAAATATCAAGGATACCAGGTATCTGATGTTACAGTTTCCACCTTTGTCACAAAAAGGAACGAAAATTGTTCATGTATACTGTGATTTATGTTGGAAATGTGTTACTGGAAAACTGTGTTAACATATAAAAGCACAGAGTGAAAAAAACAAAATTTACACAAACTCCATGCTAAAATCATGGATCACATTTCTGAGAACATGATTTTCAATGACAGATTTGGCAACTGTGATCAGTTTCGGTTATTTAAAAGCAAACTGACATATAACAATATAAACAAAAAATTTAATATGGTCTTGATGGTATTCATGTCCATGGTGTGCTGGAGAGGTAAGATCCCCAGCAGAAGCACACCCTGATTCTTGATCAACTGTGGTTTCTTCTTGTAATTTAGTAGTTTTCAATTAATTTATCTGAGCCTTCCTCAGAAAACAAAAAAACCATGGAGGATGTAAATAGGGGATTTTCCTAACAGTGAAAAATGCATATACAAAATCCCATAAACTTAACATATTAAGGTACGCTTATATTTTGTATATGTGTATTTTGTACAGTGGACTAGATTTTTATGCTTACAACAGGAACTAACTTTACTGAGGAATTTGAACCTTTAATGCTCTGCCACGTTTAAAGGGTCATTCACATGACATGGAACAACAACGAGAAGAAACGGCCACCAATGTGCTAAGTGTTTGCTTCAGTATTCATAGTAACCTACAAAAGTTGGACTATTGCAGTCAGCTATAATCTGTTACCTATAGCTCTCTCTGTGACTGACAGGCGCTAAAATGTCAGAACATTCCTCTGAATTTTGCCAGCTAGGGTCTGTTGGTGATGTATGATATGAATATATTTGTTTGGAGAATACTGTTGGTCCTCTGATGATCCACTCCATGTCAATGTTGTCATGCATAATGTTCCCTTAATGCAAGAGAAGTCAGAAAAATTAAATTTCTGAGACACCTTTATTTATTAAAATGCAGTGTTTAAATTGTACATAAATAACTGATCTGAGAATGTCAGCTTACAAGTGAATTTAAATTTGTTTCATAAAGGATTAATTTTAAGCTCTATTCATGAGAGTTAATCTTGCAAAGTGATAATCGAAAATTAAAGTATTTCCTTATTCAGATGAAGTTTCATTGTGAACAGCTGTATTAAAAATGTTAATATCTTCTTAAAAATTCAAAATTTTGTGTTCAATGTGAAAATTTGGAACAATTTTGGTTGCAGGTATCACCCAGTGAACTTGAATCCATTCTTGTTGTGCATCCAGCTATTGAGGATGCTGCTGTTGTTGGTATTGAGGATGAAACATATGGAGAACTGCCAGGAGCATTCATAGTCAGAGAACCTGACTCTCATATTACAGAGGATGAAATAAAAGCCTATGTTGCTCGTAAGTATTAATTTTCTGAGACTACGGCAAGCTTTGTTTTTCTATTATTGTTGCCAAGATAACACACAAGAACTACTTCATTAGAACTGAAATAACATGATACCATGCACTTTGCAACACTTGCTGTACAGACTAGAGGCAGTTAGCAATGTTTATTATATTTAGAATTAAGTTTTGAGGAAAGTATTTAAAAAAACAGCAAACAACAGGAGGATGGAGAAACTGCACAATAAGGAGTACCATAAACTGTACACTTCACCAAATAGTATTAGGATGATCAATCGATCAGATTTTAAAACTATGGACAGAATTTATTTTTCTATATTTTAGACAGCAGATGAGAAGATGAAAGGTTCTGAACTCAATGATGGCAAGCATTACCTTAATTCAACTGGCTCTGAAGTTCCTCATAAACAAAATTTTATTTGCTTCAGTCATTGCCTAATATTTGAACTTTGCCACATTTTCAAAGGACCTTCTAGCTGTCATGATGTTATAATTCTGTCTTGCATTCTGGCGACAAAATATCAACATATATTTATTTTTCTGTGTTTACTTCTAGATCAACCTTCTTAATAGTAATTATTACAGCTGTGTTTTTCTTCATGGTGTTTATGACACCCCCAACATTTTTAAATGAAAGAAGACATCAGAGGCAAGCTGCTGCGTAAAAATATGTGATTAGAAGCATAAAGATGGTAATTTTAAATCAAACAGTACTGTAACATCATGAATACATAAGATGAAGAAGAAGGAACACTAAACAGTAAGAAATAACTGCAAAACTGTTTATTCTATGATTTCTTGGTTACAACACCTACAGACTGATATTGGGTACAATAATTTTTTAGGAATACACTGCTTCCATCTTCATATGAAGAATAAGTCATCAACCTTAACTCTTAACTGTAGAATTAATTTAATATTATATGCAATAATCTATTTAAATATCATGTATACTATAAATATAACTATAGATATATACCATTACATGACATATCAACCCACAGTAGGCAACAGCTCAGTATACACCTTTGAGTGAACATGCAGCAATAGGAACTGTGTCTCCGTGGACCACGCTACAGCTCGTTTCTAGGTAGTACAACGATTCAAACAAGAGAAGAGGATTTTTTTTGTGATCCATGCCATGCTGAGTGAAAGGCAATGGAGCTGTAAACATGCATCCCTAATGGAATAGGGTGTTTTCTGTGTGGTCCATGCTGCAGCTATATAACAAGAGTCTGTTTGTAGCTAGATTAGAGAATTAGACTCGGAGTTCAGAATCTGTAAGAGAATTGTTGTGTAAGAACCAGAGTCAAGAGAATGAGAATACAATGGAGAGTATGAGATTATAATTGAAACAGTCAAGTTTCAAGCAGCAGTGAGCCAGGATGTGAGCTTGGAAGCAGAGGAGTTGAACTGAGGTATCAGAATTATTGAGTGCAGGTTAGTTGTGACTTGAAAGTCAGTCTGGGAAGAGAAGACTTAACATGTGATTTGAGGACTTCATGTTTGCTGTAGTACAGTGATAACTTTGCAGAGGAATAGCTATTGTTGAGACATGTAACCAAGAAACGACTAGTGAAAGCAGACTTAGGAGGTGTATTGTGAGTTATTGTAAATTTTTGGTGATTAAGAGTGATCATAAAAGAAGGTGTTAACAAACCCAATCATTCAATCCAGACCCATTATTATTAGTCATGGAACTCCTTACACATGACAATATATGAGGAATATATGGTTACTGTAATCTGAAAGTTGCCAATTCGAGTACTCTGACTACAAGTTCTCATGGATATTCTGTCATAATTGTCTTCTAATTACAGGTCAGGTGTCACCATACAAAAGACTGAGTGGGGGAGTGTGGTTTGTTAACTTCATTCCAAAGACAACTACTGGCAAAATCAACAGAAGAGAACTGCGAAACTCAATTGACATGTTATCTTAGCTTCACATCTAGTTTTAATCATAACAGAGGCTCTTTCTTTGAAATTAACGTTTTGCTCAGATTTTATAAGGAATATTTCAAATGTAGGCTACAATATATATGCATAATTAAAATGTCTTTTAAAGAACACATACTACACTCATGTCACTCTTGATTTACAATCTCCATAATGATTCCTTAGTGTACAATGGCAAATATCAATGTTTTGCTTCTTTCTTCATCTTGTAAGGGGGTCAGTTCATGAACCCCACATTTTTGCAAAGAGGAAAGAGTACTATCGTGACTTTGAAGATCCAGAGGAAAGTTATGAGTCTGTTTCACTGCTGATCTCTTTATTTAAATATTCTTTGAGCCCCATTTTCATGGGTCAGGAAGCTGGATGAGACGTCATTCTCTTAGCACAACACTGTTTTTATGATTCACAAATATGGTCCAAACATGTGTTCATGACAAATATAAACTACTTCTCTGCTAGGATTACATGGTGCAGCAGTGTTACATTTTCCCAGGTCAAAAGTATTAAATAATCAGGTAGCGTTTTGTAGTTCTTGCAGTGTAGTTTTTAACTTGAGCTGATTTCAAAGAAAAATCTACGGTGAAATTTGTTTACAGCTCAACTGGAACAGCAGCCAGTTTATAGAACGGATGACTGAGGACCTGGGATTCAATTCCTAGAGGAGGCACAAAATTTCTCTTCTTTGCAGCATTCAGAAGAGTTCTAGAATCACTCAGCCTCCTACAAATGGGTATCAGAGGCTTTTTCTCCAAGAGGTAAAGTGACCAGGGCATGAAGCTGAGTAATTCCCTCCAGCTGGTGTCAAGTTTAAGAATTCATAAAAATTATTGTGACATGTCAACCCGTTGTTGGGCGACGGGATGTGAAACAAGTTACCACGAAGACAGACCCCTGATAAACAGTGGAACGAGGTTATGTAACCCACTTCTAAGTGGGTAAAAATTAACTCAAGGGAAGAAACCGATAAAGTGGTCCACAGCTTTAATGCCTCTATAGTTTTGGCATACAAGCTATCGACAAGTAAAATTACAATCTCAGACCTTAATACCTTGTCTGCAGGGTATGCTAAAACATAGGCAGAGGTTAAAAAACTGTGGCAAGAAACCTGGGATCCAGCACATAAAACGGCAGTTAACTGGGTACCCAAAACCACCTGACGAATGACCCCTAGGACACTTGAATGATGGGAAATAAAAGTAGGTAAGTGTGCAGCCAAACCTCAAGCTCTGTGGACTATTGCGTAACTGCTTATGAAACTGGATGGGCCAAAGGCACCAACTGCAGTTCATGGTCCTTTAGCAATAACATATCACCCAAATGAGAAAGCTAACGCGTTTACAGATTTTTTAGAAAAGCGTTTGACATATCATTTCCTGTGTGACGAAAACCGTGCACAACTGGTAATGACTTAAAGAGTCCAAGCTCTGCTCTGATCTTTATACACCACCTTGAGAAAAGTAAGAACCTGTGACACACATAATTTAGCAAATTCATTCAACTTGATAAAGGCTTGTGTTCTTGATTGTATACCGAACAAATGCCTTAGTAATCTTCCAAGACCACTGGTATATCTGACAATTATTAAATCACTGCCTTCGGCTGTCCCATTTTCCAAAATCTTGGAAGGCAGCAAAAGTTATAACATTACCGAAAACTGGTAAGGAACCAAATTCCCTCAGAATTTATGTCCGATTAGATTCTTTCCTGCAAAAATTATTCTGAAAATAATCCAAAGGGACATTGAAGAAAAAAGCCTGCTTAACGCAAGTCAGTTTGGTTTCCGTGCCCATCACAGCACAACATTTCAATGCTTGAGACCTATGGGCCACGTCACCTTTAATGTCAACAATAACATGTCCTCAATGCAGTATTGTTGGATATTTAAAAAACCTTTGAAAAATGTGGCATCTCAGCTTGCTATCTAAATTAATTAATTTAAAATACTGTCAGTCTAATCAAGCTAATTAGCTATTTTCTTTCTTGTAGAATATTCAGTCTCATTCAAAGGTGAAATATCTATCTGTATATAAGCAGGCCATCCCAGGTTCCATCTGGTCCTCTACATTGTATAGTATATATGCAAATGATACGCCCCAGACACCTGGTGTCCTTCTAGGTATTATTGCTGAAGACATCTATATCTATTCGACAGACTGGAAGGAGGACTATGTTTTCACATAGCTTCTGTGAGGTCTCAGTGCTATTGAGATGTGATGTGAAAGCTGTAACATAAAAATAAATGAAAAAAGCCTCAGGCCATCATCTTTTCTTACATACTTAGGCCCCCTGAGACTCATCTTACATTGGAATATCTAAATCATCTAAAACATTTCACCACTGTGCATTTCGGCGTGGCTACATCAGACTGACACTCACTCATCATTTCCTTAATTCTCTAATGTTTCCAACATTAAAAAGCACTGGGATTTATTTATAACATTGAAAATCACCCAAATTTCTCAATTGTCAAGAGCTCTTAAATATTAGAAATTATTTAGGTTTACAAATATTCCTAAGTTCTGAATATTGCTAGGTTGGGTTAGGTTGGAGCAAAAGGCCAATGCGCTTCCACAATGGCATACTTTATATATATATAATGTCTTGAATCTCCTTAACAACTGAAACTCTTGATCTGTCGAAAGTTTTGACTTAAAATAATTGGAAATTTTTTCTTAAAATTAAAGAAATAGGGAATTTTAAAATTTTCAGAAATCATTCAGTTTCCTTACTTCCGATAATTCCAAATTAATTTTATAATTATCATACTTTCTTTTATCTTTAAATATCTGAGAATCCAAATTTCTTACAGTTTTATATATAAACACTTTTATAATTTTTCTCACACCTTCGAACAGTACATGATACAAATATTTTCAAACGATACAAATTCATAAAAACATTCAAACATGCAATTTTCCATGTTTTTTCAGTTTCTTTGGGATATTAACTTCAAGGCAAACTCTTTTGCACCTCTCCCAGATATTCCTACCACAGCAAAATCTAAGATGCTATAGTAGGCTGACATGTAGGTAGGATGAAGGGAGAAATGGAACCCATACACAATTCTGATGCAGAAACCTCTTGGAAATGGATGCCTGGAAGATGGAAAAGAGGATCAGATGTTGGGAGAATGGATGGTTGCAACTGGCAAGGCATCAGTGGTGACAATGGCATTTAACTTTATCTATCTGCAGCCACATAACTCCATCTTAATATTTCACTGTCAGTGGCTTCACTAAAGTTCTGGTTTACCAAACACAGTAATAAAGTCTCTATCATAAATAATGAAGTGGAAGCATTTACATACAAGTATGCACTAATCATACATCTGTGCAATTCAATTAGTAACTAAAACATCTAACTTAATTATATTATATTAAGCTACAGGCTGGATGACCGAGGAGTGAGAGTTTGAGTCCCGGCAGGACCAAGAATTTCCTTTTCTCCACGTCATCCAGACCCGCACTGGGGCACACACAGCCTTCTATCCAATGGGTCCTGGGTCTTTCCCCAGGGATAAAGCAACCTCCAGTTATTGCTGAGGTCAAGAAAATGTAGATCTATGCATCCACTCCCCATTAGCCTTCATGGTGTAGTGGTTAATCAGTTAAGCATATGGGCAACTTTATTTTACCTTTACCTTTGTACAGAGCTTCTTCAGGAGACATTAATGAATTTCTAGCGAGACTGTAATGTTACCTTTAAAATGTCTGTAGAATTCAAAATGTGAGTTTATATTCTGCAGACATAAAAATACATTACTTGAATGAAAATAACCATAAAACACAAATGAACTCTTTACGAAGGACATACAGTTTGTTACACAATGTGAATTTTGCATCAAGACTTCAAAATTCCTCAAATGCAGACACTGATAATATTTTTATATATAGCGCAAGCTCAAGCTCATCTTGTACATCTCTTAGGGGTCAACAGCCTCTCAGACCACGGTGCTCAGTTCCTTACAGTAAATAATACGATATTACTACAAAAATTAAATTAATTCCATTGAAATAGAATATTCTCCACCACAACAGTGCCTGAAGAAACTGAATAATTTGCGAAAGAAAAGAAAAGTGAGTTTGGACTGGGTTTGTATCAGTGAAATTTTATTCTTACAAAGTAGTGATCTGTTCAAATATTATCTTGAAAAACATACATTCGCCTCGATTGTGCAGATAAGTCAGAAATTGGAGAGCACAACATCAAACTAGGGCATCACTTCTGCCTCTGGAACACCAATATTCTCTCTACCAAAATGAGACATGTGGAATGAAAAATCAGAGAAATTCAGATGGAGCACCATCCCATTTACATGAACAGAGAATGGCTTTACCTATTCTAGTCAAGATAAACTCTCATCTCTCTGAAAGAATGGAAGAACCCTCTTAAAATTTTCATCATTAGGTTCTTGAACTAAGTCATTACACCTGGTGTACACTGCCCTTTTTATGGCTTCCCCCCTCTTCCCTCCAATACCCCTGTTATTTAAGTAAAACCTGACCTTCAGATCATCAATTTGTCCTCTGTTGCGGTACAAATATTCAGAACGATAATATCACACCAGTGACCTCTTAGTATTATATACGACATCCTATCACTAACAAATTCTACTCTCTTAACTGCTGATATGATTCTCTTATGTACAAAAAAACTGCACCTAATTCATTCCCTTTTCCATAGAAAAATCTTTATTCAACTGTTGGTTGAGTGCTACCTCTGTCCCATCTGACCTCTGTACTTTCACTAAATGTAACTTATATTTTGATATAATTAGCTTGTCACCCATAATATCGAAACTTCTTGAAAAGCTTATCCTCAATAGAATTAATCACGATGCCAATCCAAAGGACTGGATCCCTAATCACCAATTTGGCTTTCGAAAGGTACACTCCACAGTACAACAATGCCACCGAATAGCTAATATAATCAACCANACAAACAATACTGCACTGCTGCCTTCCTCGACGTAAGTCAGGCATTTGACAAAGTTTGGCATCCAGGCCTGCTTTATAAAATCAGAAGAATTCTACCGGCCAAATATTTCGCAATACTGCAGTCGTACCTAACAGACAGAGAATTTGAAATAAAAATCAACGCTGAAGTATCCAACCAAAGAAACATATGATCAGGAGTTCCTCAGGGCAGTATCTTGGGTCCACTCCTCTACGTGCTATACACCTCAGATATACCGACCACCGAATTAACAAAAATAGGTACATTCACAGACGACACAGCAATTTTCACTATGTCAGAAGACCCGGTAATTGCTTCATCTAATTTACAGGAACATCTGAATCTAATGGAGAAATGGCTACACCAATGGAAAATCAAAGTGAATGAAAGCAAATCGGCGCATGTGACTTTTACTCTCAGGAAAGGCAACTGCCCCTCAGTACATCTAACTCATGTTAACATTCAACAACAGGATGTAGTAAAATACTTAGGACTACACCTGGACTCAACATTAAACTGGAAACACCATATAGCGAAGAAGAGAAAACAAATCGAAATTAAGTTCAAGGAAATAAATTGGCTAATAGGTTGGAAATCTCACCTAACAATAGATAATAAACTACTGATCTACAAAACAATAATTAAACCCATATGGGCATATGGCATTGGGCTCTGGGGATGCGCCAGCAAATCCAACATAACAATCATCCAGCGAAGTCAATCCAAAATACTTAGAGCCATAGTTGACGCACCTTGGTACGTGTCAAACCAAACTCTTCACACCGACCTCAAGATCCCATATGTAAGAACCGTAATCACAGACAGAATCCAAAAACATTATCAGAAACTGGAATCTCACACCCAACAAATCAATAGAAGCTCTCCTTCAACCTACACAATACAGAAGACTAAGACGAACTTGGCCAAACGATCTCCAGGAAAACTGAGGCGTAATTGATGGATTACAGCTCTTCAAGCCAACTTAGTACAATAGAATAATTATTGTACATGACAGCAAATTAGCTCATAGAATGCAAATTCAGATTGCTAATAAATGATAAATATAAAAAAAATATTTTGATATTTCATTCGCCACTGGCCTGAGCGAACCTGCCCTATAGATAGTACTTCTAACATTCCAAGTACCGAATTGAATATTCATTTTCTTCCACTTAGGCAATTTATCCAAGGAATCCGTCCAGGGCTGAGGCTTCTTGTGATCTTTCGTAAACAGTTTATTTCTTTATGGTGAGGAGTTTAGCACCACTCCCAACCCCCAAGCTGAAGGACCACCTCTTGTCAGCCATTCATGACTGCTTATTGAATATCATTCACTCATGGAGCTGAGCACTTCTTGAGAAGCTGCCAATTGTGCGGCTACTCAAGAACTTCCCAGGATTTCATGGAACCCAAAGGTTCATTACCATGCTCACAAGGGCCCCTATCCTCAGGCAGATCAATCACATCCATAGCATCCAATCCTGTATCTCTAAGACCCATTTTAATATTGTCCACCCACCTACGTCTTGGTCTTCCCAGTGGTATCCTTCCTTCCAGCTTTTCCACCAATATCCTTTATGCATTCATCCTTCCCCCCATTCGTACTACATGCCCTGTCCATCTCACCCTCCTTCACTTGATCCTTCTAATTATACTTGGAGAAGAGTACAAGTTATGACACTCCCCAATATGCAGTTTTCTCCAAAGTCCCATCACTTCCTCTCTCTTTGGTTCAAATATTCTCCTCAGTGCCCTCTTCTCAAACACCCTCAGTCTATGATCCTCCCTTAAAGTCAGAGATCAAGTTTCACATCCATAGAGAACCAAAGGCAAAATTATAGTTCTGCATATTCTAATTTTTGTGTTTTAGGCAGCAGATGAGAAGACAAAAGGCTGTGGACTGAATGGTAGCAAGCATTACCCAAGTTTAATCCTGCCAGTCTTTCACTAACCTTTGCCACTACCAGCTAGTGGTCAGTATCACAATCTGCTGCCCTGAATGATTGGACATCAAGTATATTTGAATGACATCTCCTATCTATCAAAATATGGTCAATCTGATTGTGTGTCTACCCATCAGGAGATGTCCAAGTACATGAATGTGCTTATTCAATATGCGAAGGTCATTTGGAAAGCAAAGAAACAAGATCCAGAAAATATTTGTAAAGCATTTGGGGGGGGGGAATTCACTTGTAGCTCTTTTACAACACACCTTTATTTACTTTTCAACATAGTCACCATGGATCGCAATGCACTTAGTTAGCCTGGGAACGAGGTTTTCTATTCCAGCGCTGCAGAAATCTCCCGCCTGCTCTCTTGGCCATGTCATCACCACATCCTGAACCTCATCATCATCTGAAAAGGTTGTTCCAGCCAGACTTTCCTTCAATTTAGAAAACAAGTGATAATCGCTTCATGCAAGATCTGGGGTGTGTAGTGCATGGGCCAATACTTCCCACTTGAACAACTGCAACAATTTCTGAGTGGTGCAAGCAGTGTTCAGACTGACATTATTGTGCAGTATGCAGACTCCTTGCATCAACATTCCTCTCCGCTTGTTTTGAATAGTTCGACACAGTTTCTTCAGCGTCTCACAGTAAGCAGCATCATTGATGGTGTCTCCTCGAGGCAAAATAAGTAACCCTTCCTGTCCCAGAAGTTGGTCACCAAGATTTTTTGATTTGATGGTTATGTTTTGAATTTTTTTTCGCTGTTGGTGAGTGTGTGTGTGTGTGTGTGTGTGTGTGTGGTGCCATTGCACTGATTGTTGCTTATTCTCAGGTATGTTATGAGATACCCAAGTTTCATCTCTTGTCAACAAGGTCATCAATAAAGCCTATAAGGCTTTCTGGACATGCAGAAGCATGTTTGGTAAAACTTGGGGACTGCAGCTGCATGTTGGGCACTGGATATACATTGCGGTTGTAAGACCCATAGTTACATATGGTGCCACAGTGTGGTGGCCCAGAGTTAAACTCGAGACAAGCAAGGCAGAACTTAGCAAACTGCAAAGGTTGGCTTCCTTGGGTACCACACGAGCAATTCAAACATCTCCAACAGCTGTACTTGAGATACTCCTTGGACTCACCCCAGTATATCTACAGTTGGAGGCAGAGGCAGGACAGGAATCTACTGTCTCCAATGCAGTGACCAATGGAAACCTAGACCCGACAGTTTCGGACATGCATACATAACTCAGGACATGAAAAAAGAACCTATATTACAAATGGGGTATGACAAAATGATACTGACATGTATATGAAATACCCTTCACAGTCAAAATCCCTGACAGGAGCGATTGGGAAGACAGGTTTTGGCCTGATAGAAAAGGGGGACTGATCTGGTATACAGATGGTTCCAAGATAAATAAGAGCACTGGAGCTGGCGTGCACTGCTATGTCAGGCTTGGGCAGTACACAACAGTATTCTAGGCAGAATTATATGCCATTAAGGCATGTATTATGGAGAATTTAGATAGGAACTACAGAAATAGGAACATCTAATTTCTATCTGACATCCAGAATGCACTTACAGTGCTTGACAAACACCAGATCAACTCAAAATTGGTCTGGGATTGCCACCAAACGCTCATGGAACTGGCAAAACATAACAGGGTACAACTGATATGGGTGCCGGGGCATGAGGGTATTGCTGGAAATGAAACTGCGAATCAATTGGCTAAGATTGGAGCTGAACATCCATTCACAGGACCTGAACGAGCCTGTGGCATCTCTATAGGAGTTGCCAGAAAGGCAATCAGGGACTGGACAAATATGAATCACAAGAAATACTGGGGATCATTGACTGGACTCAGGCAAGCAAAGGGACTGTGCTAAAAGAGCCAAGGAACTGTTGAAGTTAAACAGGAACCAGCTTCAATGGGTGGTGGGACTACTTACAGGAGGACACTGTCACCCTAAAGGACACCTCTTCAAACTGGGACTAAGTAATAGTCCCACTTGTGAGAGGTGTCAAGAAGAAAATGAAACAGCCACACATATCCTGTGTGAATGCGAGGCCTTAGTTTATTTAAGGTTATGTCACTTGGGTCAATACTTTGTGGAATCAAGTGACTATTTCGACGCCCCAACGTACAAAATCCTGTGCTTTGTAATGTGCAAGGAATGCCTGCACTGCAGCCACTCAATTTTTCTTGTGATCATTTTTCAACATTTTTGGCACCCAAAGTGCTCACAGTTTCTGAGAGGCTAGTCTTTTGTAACTATTTCATGGAGAACAGCTCTTGACATTTCTGGACACTGTTGATGAAGTTCACCAATGGTTTCATCATTTTTTGGATGATTTCATCAGTGACAATGGACGGCCTTACAGTACTTATATATCATGAATTTCAACAGCAGTTTCTCCTTTTGTGTGAAGAAATCAAATTACTACATGAACTTCACATTTGGCAAGATTTTGAATCGCCACAGTCATTTTAAACACATACTGCGAGCACAACATTGCAAGTGAATTCTGCCCTGTCATATGGTTCCCATCTCACACAGCAGCAATGCCATTTCTGAAAAAAAAAAATCCCTTGCATTTGTACTGGGATTGTATCTTTACTTTCCCAATATCCCTAATATTCACAGCTACCCATCATATCTGGAGGCCATCCCTCCCACCCGCAACCTGAGGACACACCATGCCACGGTGACAAAGGACCCATCTAACATGCTAATTGTTTATTAATTATTCATCAGGTTCATGTGCTTAAATATTCTGTAATTGAAAACAGTTGATGGCATTAAAAAAATAATTTATTTAAGACAGCTTTGTTTGTGCTAACACTATCCATTACTTTCAATTAGGGAATATTGAAGCATACGAAAGTGATGAATATGTGTCTGTCTGGGGACTCCTGAGAACGTTGCCTATTACGAGTGCAGGAGCAGAAATGACTTTCCAGAACTGGTTAAATGCTCATGCGCACAAGTATGCAGATGCTCCACATCAGTAGAAAGTTTGAGAAGAACGACCAGTACTTTCAGATGAAATCACTGCAAGGCATTGTCATGAATTCCATCCTTTGTGTATCACTTCTCACAATTATTTAGACAGTGTCAGGCCCTCATTCTCTCCCCTCTTAAAGAACTACATATTTAACATAAAAACATTTTCAATAAACCAGTGAATAAGCATTACTCAAACTACAACATAAGGTCTCCATTCCATTCCCTCCAGCCTCCGAATCCAAAATATACATCCTGGCTCACAGCACTACCAAAACAACTCATGCAAAACCTATCCTTCACCAAACTGGCTCTCTAAGTGAACCTGACGAATCTCAGTTCATACCCACCATTGTCTTCCACAGCAAACCTCCAACTGTCAACCACCACCATATACCATGCAAGAGCATTTTAAGGAAAACGTGCTCCCTTTCTGGATCTGAATAACTCACAGCAGCCTAACAAAACCTGCCTTAACACAACACATTGACAAATATTACATATATCACAACAAGGCATTCCACTCATCTGAAGACACAGACTGTGTAAGACATTAAACAATCTTGAAAACTCCCCCAGTACTATACTTTTCTATTTTTAACAGACAAATTTTCTGATCAATAACAAAACTCAGATGCATAAAGCTGCATAATAGGTTATGATAACAAAAGAAATTAGTATGAACCTTACAGATCTGAGGCAGATTCATTCTTCACAGTGAGATTAATATTACCACTGATAACAAAACAAAAATTAACAAAAGACTTAAGCTACATGACAAAATTTAAGAACCTGAAATACACTCCTTATTAATCCTTATTAATCATCATCACTGGCACGACAGCCCTTTGTGATGTAACCGTTCCACTGCTACGCAATTTTTTTTAGGTAATCAACTTTATAAATTTGAAAGCTTAATTGTTAAAATGAAATGTATTGAACAAGGGTAGTGAAACATGGTCAATTCTTGTATGTAAGAGAAAGCGATTTCTCAAGCTTACAACAAGAGACAGGAAGACACCCTTCAAAGGTTTATTAGTGAGAGCTGCGTTAAAGAATAGAGTAAAGAAATCCTTTGTAAATTCATACTTGGCAGTTTGTACATGCCATAATTTAAAAAGAGTGAAGTTTTTAGGGCCCAACCGACACTTAAGCATTTGTCACTTTCTGACAGAAATACGTTGGAGTCAAAAATCCTTAAACGCTTGTAAGCTTTAAGCGGAGTGGAGGAATATCTAATTAAGATACTCCTATTTTTCAAAATTAGCCAATCACTAAAATTTAAGGGTGTGACAGAGCAGTGACGCTGGTGAAAGCAGGAATTGAAGGTTTGAGGAAGCGTCATGTTTTAGCATCATTCTGAAACCAAGGGTCGTGAGAAATAGACGTAAATTCTGCAAAAGGGAGTAGAAGGAATCAGACGTAAAGTCTGCAAACGGGAGGTGAAAGAAACAGACGTAAATTCTGCAAACGGGAGTAGAAGGAATCAGACGTAAAGTCTGCAAACGGGAGTAGGAGGAATCAGACGTAAAGTCTGCAAACGGGAGTAGGAGGAATCAGACGTAAAGTCTGCAAACGGGAGTAGAAGGAATCAGACGTAAAGTCTGCAAACGGGAGGTGAAAGAAATAGACGTAAATTCTGAAACCAAGGGTGGTGTGAAATAGACGTAATTCTGCAAACGGGAGTAGAAGGAATCAGACGTAAATTCGGAAACCGGGAGGTGATAGAAACAGATGTAAATTCAGAAACAGTTAAACATAAAGGTTACTGACATTGAAACTGTATTAAAAGTGATTAACAAGTGTTCAATATAATTCGTCCAAAATTGAGATGTGCTTGTGATTTGTGGTGTTAATTTATTCCTTTCGGAGTTGTGGCCCGTTCAAGGCTCTGAGATAAGAGGTACTCAGCTCTACCAGAACAACAAAACCCCCTCCTTTTAAATTAACCCTGAGATATTTAGCAACAAGAAGAACCTACTAGAAGTGGCGACCCAGCGTGTGAGAGAAGGAAGAAGAGTTAGCAAGGAGGTGGAGAAAAGGGCGGTAAGAGTGAGCCCTGGCCTTCCTCAGGATTGCTCGCCATTCTTCTCTATTTGATGCTACATTCCTCCAGTTCTTTACACCAAAAATTCTTATGTCCTGCCACACACATTCTTCCCATCTTAACCCTGGTCTTCCCACTCTCCTATTTCCTTCTGGTTTAGTATTAAGCATTTTCTTGATGGTTCTATTCGCACTGGCATGTATTATGTGTCCAGCCCATTCAAGCCTTTTCACCTTTATAAATCCAATAGTGTCTGGTTCATTAAATAGTTTGTATAGCTCATGGTTATACGAACCTTATTAATACCACAACTATTATGAAACATATGCACATTCACACAGTGACTTACATTTTATTCATATTACCAATAAAACAACTCAAGGAGAGTGAACTTTTTTTTAATTATCAAGGTTTCAGCAAAAATGTAATACATGTGTGTCAACATCTTACCAACTTTAAATTTACTGCTATATGAAGAATGACATTTATGTACCACAGTGCTGAGTATAAGACACCTAATTTTAAACATAACAGGGTGTTGAGGAGAATATTTGGACCGAAGAGGGATGAAGTGACAGGAGGTTGGAGAAAACTGCATAATGAGGAGCTTCATAACTTGTACTCTTCTCCAAGTTCTGGGTTATTCACAAGTCCATGAAACATTTTGAAAATTTACAATAAATAAACTACGCAATAGATACCAAATCTTATTACACTGAAATAGAGATAACCTCACCAAGTTTTTTTTTTTTACATAGTTCACAGATGCTCAATGTGTCCACCTTTGCTGATACGGCAGACATCTCTGCGATAATCCATTTCATCCCACACCCATGTCAGCACATCACAGTTCACCAGAGGCACAGCAGCGATGATACGGTTGCGAAGATCCCTCAGATTATCAGGCAATGGAGGCATAAAAAAACTTGCAGAGATTCATTCTCTATTGGCGTAAGAATTGCCATGATCCAATACATAATTTATTTGTTGTGAATTTTTAAAATGCTTCATGGACTTACAAATAACCCTGTATAGTTAGAATGATCAAGTCAAGGAGGATAAGGTGGGCATAGCATGTAGCACGAATGGGGGAGAAAAGGAATGCATATAGGATATTGGTGGGAAAGCCAGAAGGAAAGAGACCACTGGGAAGACAAAGGCATAGGTGGGTGGACAATATCAAAGTGGATCTTAAGAGAGATAGGATGCGATGGATTGGATTGATCTGGCGCAGGATAGGGACCAGTGGAGGACTCTTATTAACATGGTAATGAACCTTTGGATTCCATAAAATGCTGGGAAATTCTTGAGTAGCTGCAAATATGGCTTCTCCTCAAGAAGGGCTCAGCTCCATGAGTAATGTTTAAATGTTCTACTAGGGTCCTCATGTCTTCACACACTGGAAATCAAAACTCCTGAAGGTATCATTATGAAGACATCATTGTATCGAACACAAACCATTCTCAATTGGTAGACAAACAGTAACACTTATTGTACATTTACACATACTATCAGATATCACCTGGTCATTAGAAGTAAAACAATATTCTCAGCAAGTTAATTAAAATTAAGAGGAATGACACACTACGCAATCAATTTAGGATATCAGCTTGAAGAGAGGCTCTATCTTTCATGCTTGTTCCTGGTATTGCTAAGACAGCAAAATCAAGTTGCTATGGTAGGCTGGCATGTAGGTAGGATGAAGGGGCAAATGGAATCTACACACAATTTTGATGCACGTACCTCTTGGAAAATTGATGCTTGGAAAATGGAAATGAGGATGGGAATAAAATGTTAATATTGGTTGCCAGGAATGAGAATCTGGGACTATGGATGAATGCAACTGTCCAAGAATCATACTCAACAAAGGTCTTTAGTGACAGGGGCATTTACGTTTCTGTTTCTATAGGCAGAGAATTGCTTTTTAATACTTCAAAAAGTCTCTTTAGAAAGTTAAGTTGTAAAAGTTCACACAATGATTGAAGTCGTCATCATCATCATCATCATCATCATCATCGTCCTCGTCATCATCATATTACAGATTTTACACACAAAGACTGTAAAAGTACACAGCATACATTTAACAGACATATGGATCAGAAGGCATTATTAATAAAATGGTAATATTCCTATTCTTCAAATTACTTACATGAAAAATGTAACAAATATGAGACATGATATATCCACAGATGCCTTATTTTAAGAGATTCATGGTGGCATGTGGATCAAATGTAATTATTAATGAAATGATAATATTCATGCTCTTCAAATTACTTATAAGAACTAATCAATTATCACATTCCATCTAACGTATAACATTCAATTTATTTTATTAAACTCACGACATGTTTCGGCCATTTTTATCTGGTCATGATCAGGTGAATTGCTATTGCTATTGCTAAGTGTGCTATTGAATTGCAATTGCTTTACATTCCATATAAGTCCATATTTACAATGATTTCTGTTTGATGACAGTATTAACATGGATAAAATCTACATATAAAACAAAGATGGTGTCTGGAATAAGTAAAATTGAACGACCCAGAAGTGAACTAGGCTACACGAGTCTGAAGCTACAAGTGTATGTTCCCTTATTCCGTTTATTGCTCGGTGGAGGTGAAAAACATGTGTCGTTTAATATTGGACTGATGGACGTTTGCTAGCCTAACCAGGCTATGGTTCTTACTCTTGAACTGTGTACCTTAGATTCTTTCCACACACAAACACGCGATTTAAGAATTTTTGCTCCAATGAAGCATGTTAATTTCTACATACTATTCTCTTAACCAACTCTATTTTCGCCACATTCGTTAAGATGCATTTTTTACGAAGGCTGAGGAATATACAAAACACATGGCGGGAATAAGGCAACCCACACACGTGCACCTACCAATCTTACCACGCTGTAAGTCTGCCCATTTCGGTCCATTACGTCCGTACCGGACCGTACTATCTGGTATCTTCCACACGTTCCACCCTTCTCTCTGGCCTGCATGACTCGTTTTAATCGTAACTAGTCATAACATAATTAGCAGGATCAGCATTGTCAGCAACACTCGATGCTCTTGATCACTCTTGATCTCTTGATGCTCACATTTCAATATTTTTCCAGCACGCAAATCAGGGTAGGCAACTTAGCGGATGAAAAGTTTTACGCATTCCACGAGGTATCGCGTATGACGTTTCTGGACACGATACTCCAGCGGTTGACCGAATTCATGTACTTATATTTACGAAGTTACACGCGCGCGGAGGTGTGTGAGGATACCTTTTGTTTTTATTGCTAGTGGGGTTGGAATAAGTTCCTTGTACTGCGGCCACTTCTGGCCTATTGTATACCATAGGATACCTTCATCATTCAACGTAGCCCTGCGAGTCATAGAGGGCGCCGAAAGGAGATCGGGGTTCATCATTCAACATAGCCCTCCGAGTCATACAAGGCGACGGAAAGAGATCTCGGGGTTATAACTGTGTCACTGTGTCAGTTGAACAAGGTATTAAAGAAACATAAACTATTTAACACAGGGCTTGAGGTGGGGCGGGATGGCATCCCGGTTCTATTTTCATTCCACCTCAAGCACTGATTTAACATGTATATTAGAAGCTTAAGAACACACAGTTGACTGAATGAATTAAAAAACTGCATATTGAGCTGCTTTATTTTATCACTTCATAAACACCAGAAGTTCATGTTCTCTTTCTAACAAAATATATACCTACGTTCCTACCACTTGGCGCTACAGCCCTGGTTGAGCTTTGGCCTCTACAACCAGTCTCCATAACCAATGCCTGCTGCCATAGGAATGGACCCATGCATGATGACCCGAGGTCTAACAAGATATCTTGTTTTTAAAATCACTTCTGGTACTTCTGAAATTACATTTTACTACTGACTGAAATTTTAAGCAGATTATATGTGGCCATTAAGATGTCTCCGCACTGACCATGCAGAAAACAGCCTATGTTGTTGGAACGTGTTTATCGAGCAATCGCATAGAAAAGGTCATGGCACCAACCGCATAGAAAACGCCGCACTCCCGTGGTTGCCTTGCGTGTATTCGGTCGCGAGGTGTTTAACTTGAGCTTGAGCTGGCCGTAATTGATTTAAATGACCATTCCTGTTTGGGCGCTTAAACAATTTTAATCATTGCCTTTGAAACTGCTGTATCTAAGACAATCTTTATGATAAATGCATGGAATTGACTGTTTTTTATCAGCAAATAACATAGTGTCACATATAACACAAAATTTGAAAATTTTTATACAAATATTTATACTATTTCAATTTTTTCTTTTAATTTTTATGCATACTGTAAAAATGGTTTTCCACCTCTTCACAGAGTAGTTCATTATAAAATCATTCGTATTTGTAACACTTCACATATTTTAGCAGTTCTTACTTCCATAAAACAGCTGGAAGCAATAAAATCATTTGGTCTAATATTGTCAAGTTTCATATCTTTATTACACCCTTCAGATTTTTGAATCTCTTGACTACAGGACAGAAAAATGAAAGTATGGCTATTCAAGAAAAGGCCAGAGGGAACATTTCGATGGTCCCTACTTCAGTGCTAAGGCCTTCCATTGCAGCTGCAAGAGATTATTGCCCTTTCTATGGTCGCAAACAGACAGTTTCATCGTGGCTGAGATACAGGGTGCAATATGTTTTCTGTGCGTTCATAGTGAAATCGAAATCTCTAGTTTCATTTCACCGTATAATGGCAATGAAACGTCGTTTGGAGAATGACCTGCTGCTCTTTCATCTACAATATTTCAGATAGAGGAAGCCAATCGACATCACTGGCCAACCCTTTCAGACAAGAGAATGACCTGCTGCGTTCGTTCTGCAAGTGGGAAGAGAAGTATCCACACAAAGGCGAGATTTAGTTAGATAATTGGGGGGGAGGGTGAAACCTGTATATACATCAAGCAGATAACAAAAAAGTATGTACACTGAATTTTACTATGTATGATTTAACATATTGTAACGTGTTTTGCCAGTGAAGATGCCGTTCAGATTGTTAATAGTGCAGTTCTCTTATAAACCCTCGGCCAGACAACGAATAAACGCCTCGCTTCATTGTTGCCTAGTCGCCGTGTTTACAGGTGTTGCTGGGAACGCTATCAAGAGTTGTTTAATGTCGCACAGCAACCGCGGCATCACCCACTACGTCACTGTTGTCACGTCACGTCACAGTGGGAAGCGCTGCCACGTCACCACGGGGGAGGGAGCGGAGCGCTGACCGGCCCATCACCGTAGCAGCGGCAGCGCTGTTACGCCACCGCTGGCGGGGGAGGGGACATCCTTCATAGCGCAAATACATTACAATATTTTTATACATAATCTGCAATAAAAGTACTGGCTCGTGAATGAGTTTGGGCATAGCTCATATGTATGCGCTTTCTTTGTTGTTGTTCACATAGGTATAATTTTAATTCGTTTATTATGGTTTTACTCAGGTCTGTCCAGTAGTTACTATATTTAAAAATAAATATATAGAATTCTGCATACGTTTCTACTAGCGGAGTGTGCGTGCTTGCGCTAGCAGAGTTTAAATGCCCGACTGCACAAAGTTGCGTACTTCGGCCACTTCAACCATAATCATCACTGTACCGATCGGTGCACTTCGGACGTTAAAGGTTAATGGTCAGTTACCTAGCAATCCTGTGTCCATCCAGGTTACATTGTTCCCTTCTTAAGGCTGTTCGCGAACAGCCTATCGGAGCATCACCGGTCCTTTCTTCCGAGGACTCTGCAACGTCTTCTTTTCCTCTGGCTCGATATTCATTTCCTTCCCGTTGTGTATTTTCCAACAGCTACATCCGCTCTCTCCTTATGGCCAGCTCGTCCCGAGCGGTTCACTGCTAAGGTGCCAGAAGATCCAGACGTATCACCATCATCCAAAGTTCTTCCTCTCTCTCTCTCTCACCAGTGGGAGTCATAACTTCTGGAGTGGCCGGTGCTCCCCCATATCTGGCCGTTCTTAGGCGAACGCTGCTTCTTTTTCCGCTATGGAGAGGGCCGACCCCTCCACAACGTCCAGTTCTTGATTTCTGCAACATGCTGGAAATCCCAATTGTTAGTTTCCCGATCTCGATCCCTAGGGTCTTCTTGTGCGTTGCTCCGCTTCCCAGGTATGATCACTGTCCTGATCCCCACCCTTCGGTCCTTTACTCCTCTTTTGCATTCCGGGCCTTTCCAGCGTATATTTTCCTCCCTTCGTACTTTCGGGCTTCTTGGTGTGACATCCTCATTATTTCGTCCCTAGCACCTATGTCCTGCACAGCGGGTAATCTTCATTCTGGCTGCGGCCATTTCCTTCCGCGGGTCATAATTTTTCTGAATAGTTTTATCTTGCGCCATGCAACTGTTGCACGGTGGGACACATTCCTGCAGGCGGCAGCCAACTTCCTACGGGATCCACAGTCTCCTTGGGTCAGTTACATCGGCTCTCCATGTCGCCCTGCAGCTTGCTTCTGACCCCTATGCCGCTTCTTCCGTCCTCCGACCAGTTTCACTATGGCATCTTCCTCAGGGGCCTCTCGGTGTTCCACTTCAGATTCAATTTTCTCTTAAGCTGGCTCCCTGCACTCCAGACATGTCAGCTTTTCTATCGGTGTCTGCCTTTTCCTCCATGGTGTTCATGTTGGCATACATATCCTTCATTTCGGTACTATTGTCATCCATTCTTGCTAACAGGTGTTCCATCTCTCGCATCTCCATTTTCGTAGAACGGCTCTGTAACTATGCAACTCAGTCTTCAATCCAACAATTCGATCGATCCGATCCAGTTACTTCTAACACCAGTTGTCACGAGTTTATGGCTGGTTCACCAGTGACACCAAATATGTCACGTGTAGGAGGGTACACGTGACGAAATGAGGGATTCTAGTTCGGATGAGCTTGGTTACACACTCTCTCTTAATTACACTTAATTAAAGCCCTATCGCTGATTTACATAACCTCATAATCCACTGTTACACGCACACTAGTCCTCTCTTGGTAATGATATCAATACAGAAACTAGCGCTTCAAATCACTCTAAGGGGCCGCGCCATAGCTGAAGCAGTTAGTCGCTGGCTTCCCACCGTGGCGGCCCGGGTTCTATCCCGGTTCTAGTCAAGTGGGATTTGTGGTGGACAAAGTGGTGCTGGGGCAGGTTTTCTCCGAGTACTTCGGTTTCCCCTGCTAATCTTCATTCCACCAATTGATCCACAATCACCCATACCTATCATCTGGAGCTGGTACAATAGGCAGGAAGTGGCTGCAGTACAAGGGACTTAGTCCCAACCCACTAGCAATAAAAAAAATAATCAAAGTCTTCCAATCACACTTTAAATCTTCACAGGTCTTCTACGAACTTCCCATTGCTATCACTCCTACTGTTACTTAAACACACTCTTAACACTCTCAAAGACTCTACCCCGTTCTGTCTCTAGCTGTCGATATACAGCCTCTGTGCTGACCACGCAGAAAACAGCCTCTATTGTTGGAATGTGTTTACTGAGCCATCGCATAGCAACGGTCATGGGGCCGACTGCATAGAAAACGCCACACTCCCATTGTCGCCTTGTGTGTTTTCGGTCGCAAGTTGCTTAACTGTCAGTTACCTAGCAATGCTGTGTCCATCCACGTTACAATATCCAGTATATTACTGATGTGCTTTTGTTTCTGTAATTTAACATATGAATTCATAATGATAAATATAAGGCTAAGAAAATAAAACACACTAGAACACAGTTTTTTCTTCTTTTGGGGGCGTCTGTCTTTAAATGTGACCCATGGGTTATCTCCACTAATTTTGTGCCATGTTTTACATTCATTGTCACTAAATTTTCTTCCAATGAGGCCATCACTAGTTTGCATTCATGCATATTCATCCAACATTATTATTATTCTGAATTTAGAATTAAGCTTTTTCTGTGTTTACTGATTTAGCTGGAAGTTTGAATATACAGTGCGTACAATCAAGTGCGTGCCGCGGCTGCAATTTGCCGTTGCAACTCCTCCCCGCGACTGCATCCGTTCTGCGGTGGTATGACTCACGGCAAATTGCAGCCGCGGCGCACACTTGATTGTACGCACTGTATATTCAGTTTATTGACTGCAGTAGCGAATTTAGATTATTTATGTAAGATCTGAGGTTTTCACGGCAGTGACTATGAAGAATGCCATCTTCTGAGATGTGGCGCCATGAAGATCTTGTGTGAACTGACGTTTTGGAGGAAGGTATCATCTCCATCTTCGGTTCACACAAGATCTACACGGCGCCACATTACAGAAGGTTATTTATGATTTCTGTTAATTGTGCATTATTTTTCTTGGTGTACCAAGGAGCACATTGAGGTTCATCAGAGATACTTCTCACATTCTTTCATAGTTGTACACAAAAAGACTGCCTTTCATACTATAGATTATATTTCAAACCCAACTCAGCATTTTCTGGAAGAACTTTATTATGTCTACAAGACTGGTTCATAAGAATCAAATGTAGACAAATTTAAAAATCTAATATGACATGGACCTCACAACAGTCTATTCCTTGATTCATACTCACCATATTTCTTACCTTATGTGATGTGAACAGAACATGCAGTTTTACATAACATTTTTTATGAATCATCACCAATAATTTGACATATTTATATCATAAATAGCTACAATAATACATTTTCTTTAAGTTTTTACATTATGTACACATGTACAATCATTTACAGATCAAATATTCCTTGCACAAACAAGCATGGCATATAACAAACATTGTAAATGATTTAGTCTGCCAAGAACAGGTTTTGCCTGGCAGTGGTAAATCAGTACTGACATTCATCCAAAAGAATTTTTTCCCCCCATTAAGTTGCTCTTAACAAAATATTTATTGATGTATATTTTTAACAGACTTCCAGTAAGCTTATTAATATTCCAAACTGCAATCCCAGTCTCTTTAAACTAATATAAATTGGTACAGAGGATGACGGTATCAGATCAATTATAACAGGATCCCAAAATATTTTAAGCCTAGTGGTTCACTATTTCCAGAGTACAAAAGATTACAGAAAAAATCTTTTAATTTGTAATGGATATATTATAATTAGCACTCTATGTATTGCACATACTCTCTCCAGAAAAATCTGCTGAGAATGACTGGTTACCAAAATGCTAGGAAAAAATGGACCAAAAATAAATTTCAGTCAGATATCAATATTTTTCCAATGAATTGGATACATAACATTCCCATAAGTTCTACTGGAATATTTATTGATTTGTGTTAAATGTTAAGTCATATATGCTTTCTGTGATGATAATTTTGTGTTGAAAATATATGAGTTATTTTGAATTGCATAGTTGCATACCCTTAATTGTTATGACATGATAACTTTAAAGAGTGATCACTGCAAATACCATACAGTATTCAGTGCATTAATATATTATAATCCAGCAGTATGCAGTAGTCATAACAAATGTTAAAATCAAACCCAGAAACCTTCTGTATTTTATGGATTTCATAAGTGAATTCATTATTTGGTACATAAGTTTTCTGTACCTCCATCTGATGCATATTTAACATTTAAGTCACTCTCCATTTTAAAACAGTGGATGTAAGGTTTTAGAAATATAGCTGCATATACACACAAAAAGGAGTAAATATTTTACCTAAGTTTTACAGGACAAGGAATTATACTGAAACTTCACTGTATACTTGAAACAAACATAAGTACATTTAGGAAATAAAGTTCAGTTAAATTAAGTCAACATCAAACTATAAAGCTGCCAATAACATTGCAAAATGGACTTAATTTTTACAGTAAAAAAATCATATACAAAGAGATCTTTCCATCTCATTTATTTTCCAACTATGGTTTCTTTATATTATTAAACTCACTCTTCCTATGGCAATCAATAATTCAATAAATTAAAATGAAGAATATCACAAGAAAATAATTAACAGATTCCTGGCAAATGAAGTATCAATAAATACTTTAAAATGTTTTTGATGTCAGTTAAACATTAACCAGTTTTCTAACATTTATTACAGAAGATATGGAACAATGGTCACTGTAATTTTGGGATTAAGAATAATTGCTGTATATGCTGTGAGGAAACAGATTCGTCCATTTAGTAGTATTTCAAAAATATATCTAGTATATAATATATGAATGTGGATAATGGATATCACCATGTGATTAAATTAATCGGCCAGTTTGTAGTATTTAAAAGAAATGAATTGCTTTATACATGATAGTGGATAGAGAAACAGTGATTTATTTGACTAGAACATAGAGATAAGAGTAGACATCAGGACATGAAGTAAGAGTCCTGAGAGAATCATAACAGGAATATGACTGCAGTCAATAGTGAAAAAGATTAAAATGTTCAGATTACACTTGTTTAAGTGGATATATAATACTCTTCAGCCATCACAATCCACTCTATGACACACACACACAATGCACACACACATGCACACTGGAAATCATGCAATATCAACGTACAAACTAAGACTTGAACCTGGAACCTCGAAAGACTAATTGGTGTACAAGCTTCAGCTCCCCACATAAATCTGTCAGGACTGCAACGACACAGTCTTGTAATACAAAATTTATGGACTAAGGTAGCAGATAGTTATTTTATCTCAAAGCCTGTATATAATCAAAATATGTTCTTTTGTTTTTTATTACAAACTGCCATTATGAACTAGTTCTATTACTGACCAACATGCTTCCATAAATTATATATATTTTCATATCGTAATGATATGATGAAATAGTGAAGATAGATGTGGCAAAGGACATAACATTTTATTATAGAAATGTAATTTTGTCTCCAATAAATTTAATTTTAGTTCTCTTATGTATAACCATGCATTAAATTTGAAGACAAAAATTATAACATTTTTAAATATGTCATATTTATGAATAAAAAGGCATGGACTGAGTCAACTTATTTACATAATTTACAGAAGACAACACCTTCAAGTGAAACATACTTTCAGAATGACAGACAAATTATTCAGTTACAAATTCCTTTACAGTTTATGTGAGACAACAGAGATAGAGAAGTTAAGATATGTCAAGGTATATACTTTAACATGAATTATTGTTCAGTGTGGTAACGAAACACTTCAGAAAACTCCAATCACTATCTTAGGGCCAGACCGTTTCTCAGCTGTATGCATGATGGTACACAATGAGGTATATCGGCAAATGTGTTAGAAGTCAAAAGTTTCCCATCACCAGTGTACTGTATGTTCCAGTCCTGATGCTAGAACTGAGGATGAAAGTCTAGCAAACATGTTTGTAGAAAAGAATGGCTAATTAAAGCTATGACAATTTGGTTCCACCAGGGCACTGAGCCAGAAATAAGGGATATGTGTTTTTCTGTAATTCTAATTAACAAACACTGTAGTTGAAAGCATGAAGAAAACAGAAGCTGTACTAGTGAAATGAAACTAACATAAGCATATTCACTCCCTTGAATTAAGGTTCTAAAATGAATTACCCTATAAATGACAAATTAATAACATATGGAAAGCAGAGAGGAAGTCTCCCTTTACTGCTTTCATGTTGACATGCTTTTCAAAGAAGAGGCACCTTCCTATCATATACTTCATTCCTGAATGGCATAGGAGTCTCAAATGTGTAATGAATACAGTTAAATATGAAAGTGGAATCTTTCAGTCTCACATGTTATAACTCACCATCAAGCAAAACTTTGCCAAAAATTCAAGTCATGTACCCCATGTATACATTTCTGTTACTTAATAACATTTAAGAAATATTATAAGTCTTTCTCTTTCAAGACAGATCATCAGACTTAGCACCCAGTCAGCCAAGACTAGTTAACATTCTGATATTTTCTTTTCAGCTGTACAAAACAAAGGCAATTAACTGGCTGAAAATACAAAGACAATTGAATACAGTCCAATAAAAATAGCATATCTACTTATGTTCCTATTTTGAATCCATAACTTTCAAGTCAAACCATTACACAAACTGTGCTGATTAATTATATTCGTTGCCTTAAATTTAGAAATACTTGTCTGTATAAATGGCTTGACTTTCATTCTGAACACATCAAATATGTCTTTCTCATAAAATACTGGCATTATAATAAAATGGAAGGTCTGCATTATAAAACCTGTAAAATATGCTATTCTCAAGAACTGCAACATGTCTAATAATAAAATGGAATACAGGCCAGCTGTCAATTCCTGCACCTACACATATATATATAATATTACATCAATGTAATTAAAAATGGTCTTCAGCTCTCTTCATTTTCTCTTCCTTCTTCAGAATTCAGTTAAATAAGATAGGTGGATTTTCCAGTTCCTGTTTCACTATACTCATTGTGACCAATGCACTACCCATATCAATTTTACTGTCCTGGCATAGTTCCATTGTACATGCACAATAACTAATACTTCAAACACTGTCAAATAGAACAATCAAATTTTATAAATTAGGCACTTGCCAAATTACACACTATCCAAAATGTCTATCTTGCTGAGAGCTACACCTCATATCTGAGCCCTTGCTCTTATGATAGTGTGGATGTCATTATCCCCGTGGTTGATCCCATAATGTGGATGCCACCAGATATAACTGGCTGGGCAGTAAGCAGCAGAAGGCTGATGTCATAATACAGTTGCTTCAAAACTGAATAAATGAGCCATCTTCAGATGGCAAATTTGTTACCTTCTATAGCTGCAACTTTTGAAACACTAAGATGTATCTTACTTCATAGCATGATCATACTGAAGTGGAGCCTAGAAGCCCTCAATTACATCATATGCTTCCAAAGTGGCCATGAGTAAATACATCAACCATAGAAATATTAGCACTAGAGATGTAATATACTTAAAATATTTTGGACCGCCAAGTTCGCCACCAACCACTTTTGACCTTCTTAACAACAATATAAGTATGGCAATAAAGGCTTCTGAGCAGAAAATTGTGACGGAGAATGCCAAACTGAAAAGAAAAGTCAATATCATATATGCAGTCTCATTAATACAGAGAGTAACATATGAGGACAGGAGAAAAAAGGAGGGTCAGTGTGTGATAACATATTTTATAAACAGTTTGAAAGCTGCTTCTATTATTAATTTAATGAAAATATATGAGAGCTATTTTGAAAGTAACTTCTATTTATTTTAGACAACTAATGTAGGAGTCGGGGGAGAGCTCACACATGCGAGGTAGCGTCACATGACTCATAGCCTTGTAAACCACCACATAACTGGTCACCTAATGTTTGCCTTCTCTCTGAAGAGTGAGCTATGATATGTCCTGCAATTGGCAATCCCACCAGCTGCATAATTCTTGCTGTTATGCACTTTCTTCACACTAAAAACATGAGTGCTATGGAAATCTGTCATGAATTAGGCGCGGATTATGGTCAAAGTAAGTGTAATAAGTGAAGGAACTGTACAAACAATGGTGTAGAATGTTCAAATGGGCAGACAGACAAATGTGCAAAATGAAGAGAGAAGATGTCAGTCATCTCTGGTGAGTGATGATCTTATTCAAAGTGTTGACAAAATCATCTGTGAAAGAGGGAGCTTCACAATTCGTGAACTAACTTTTGTGTGAAATTCCACAAATTTAAATGACTCTTCTCTATAAGATTATCAAAGTTAGGCTAGGCTATCACAAGTTCTGTGCAAGAAGGGTTCAGGAAATATTAGCAGGTGCACATAAAACACAGAGAATGGCTTCAGCTTTGACTTCTTAGATCGATAACACAATGATGGCAATGAATTTTTCATTCACACCATACAAGTAACAGGTGATGAAACCAAAGAAGTGGATGCACACACACATTCACCAAACAAGCAGGAAAATTTTAAACAAATGTCTGCCTGCCAGAAAGCTCATGGCCACTGCCTTCTGGGACAGGAAAGGAGTGCTGATGGTGGAATTCATGCAACGAGGGATTACAATAACTTAAAAATGTATTTTGAGACACTAAAAAAACTGCGTAGGGCGATTCAAAACAAAAGGCATGGATTGCTGACATCCAGTGTAGTGCTCATCCATGATAATGTGCGTCCACATACAGCTGCTCACACTTGAGCACTGTTGGAGCATTTCAACTGGGGGTTGCTTGACCACCCTCCTTACAGCCCTGATCTCGCTCTGAGTGAACACCATCTGTTTACCTACCTGAAGAACTGGTTGAAATCACAGCATTTCAGCAATAATGAGATGATGGAAGGTGTCAAAATGTGGCTGAGCTCACAGGGGACATTCTTCTTTGATACAGGCACACAAAAACTTATTCCCCAACAAGATAAGTGCCTCAATTCCAGCAATGACTATGTTCAGAAGTTTATTTAGTATGTACATATCTTTTGTATAACATTTTCTTTCTCATTGCTTGTTTTGTTCACAGCTCACCAGAAGTTACTTTCCAAATAGCCCTCGTATTAAAAACACACACACACACGGTTGTATGTATCATGGCATGTGCATGAACAAACAGATGCAGAGCAGGAAGAAAGCAGAGAAAAATTACTCCTAAGATCTGGTATCTCTGGATTATCCTCAACATTACAATCTATATTAAACTATTTAACAATTACATATAAAAGTTTAAATTAAAATTAAACTATCTGATGGACATAAAATTTACTTGGGGAGTAATTCTGCTGCAGAATTTGGTAAATAAAAATGTAACTCTGTATTTTTCAAACTATTAGTAGTCAATATATCATAAGATAAGCCATCACATGAAATTACATTATGAAACCTTAGTTTTTTTGTTTTGTTTTTGTTTTTGTTTTTTTTTTTCCCCCATTTCTTACCACTACACATTTCGACCATAAACAATCATAATCAAGTGATGTACATTTACCTACAGGATAAAGTATGCCTTACATGTTTTGGCCCTATAGGGCCATCATCAAAGGTATGTGTGTTAAAGAGGAGCTCCTTAGTATATTTATATTCATTTCTAGCAACATTTGATTTGGTGCATCCTGGTCTGTCACACTAGCAATATTACAAAAGGTTAACCAACTTCATCCAGTGTGACTGATAAAATGTTTTTTATTTCCTTTCTAATCTTTTATCTTTGAAATGTTTCGGTCTTAGAGACCATTTTCAGAATCATATCAATATGGGCAGAAACTACTATTACAATGTGCTTGGTCAATATAAAAATATACATACAATATCATCACAATACACTGAATAAAATCTGATCCTTTGACAACTACAGTGACATGCATGAATACATTACATATTTATAAATTACTACAATTAGTTTATTTATAAGTGTGGTTTAAAATAGATTTTGTTACAATTTTTTAGGACCAATTTGGCTCGTGTCCTTTATATTGCCTCTCTTTCAAGGAGGTTGCGTGTCTACAACTTCGTGCCTCCATCATTTGACGAATAGGTCCCTTTACTGTTGTTCTGTTGTTCATGCTGTGCTGTGTTGTTATATAACAACAGTCACATTGGCAGGAGATGATTAACCTTTTGTAATCTAGCAGCATTATTTGCATTTAAATTTCTTTATAACCAAGTCTGTAAAGAATTCTGTGTTTATGCATACATTTGTGATGGATTGGGTGATTTTTGGATATTCTTGATTCTGTCGGTGTTGATTTTCCTATGTAAATTTCATGCAGAACATGATCCATATTATACCAAATATCTGGCAAATAGTGCACACATTTTAATCATTTTTGTTTTTGTTGCATAACTTAGGGTTTGTATGGAACAAACCATTAATAGTCTGTGTAATACATCATGCATCATGGATCAAGGGATGCTGAGTCCTTGGTTTGCTCTTCACACAGATTTTCTCACACTTCGAACAAAAGCTTGCCATATGGTTTCAGTATCATGTGGTGAAGTGGATTGCTGTCTGGGACATGTCTGTTTCATCACACTTCTGGCTGCCTTGAACTGCTCCAGCCATCTCAGAATGCTTTATGAAAAGGAGGTGCTCCATGCATAGCTCTGAATTTCCCTTGCACAGAGGTAACAGGTTTTTATTCTGCTATACATACACACACACACACACACAACTTTCTGATGATCCAATGCCATTCTCAAAGCACCTGCCCACTGGAATACAGCTGTTGCTGAAAGCAATGCATATGAACACTCATCCACACAGTAATGCATCCTCCGTAGAACAAACATTGTACATGACATTTCGATAGTTCTGCTGTCATGTAGTGAAAACCGTACTTTCCTGGTTCTGTTTTTTTTATCATTAAAAATGTTTAAAATGTGGGTGCTCATTCTCAGACATCCTGTATTATTGCTTCACTGTCTGTCCATCCCTATCCGTGATGTGTGGTGTGTTGTGCTGGTTATGTGGTCAGTGTCTGGGGTGCTACCATCAGTTCAGTACTGGGCCACTAACAGCCCAGACATTGACCACATCACCATCACAACATATTGTGCACCCAGGCAAGGGATGGAGAGACAATAAAGCAGTAATATAATATTGATCATGTTCTGCATCATACATAAAAGAGCAGCACCAATGAAAACCACAATATGTGAAAATTACGCAGTTCATCAGCAAGTTATACATAAACAAGGATCTCTCTGTGCTCTCACTTGTAAAGGGATTTAAATGTAAATATTACTCTACATAAGAGCAGGCCATGGGAAGAAAAGAAAAGAACACCAAAACAACACACCACATGCCCATGGGCTAACATATAACCACAACATCAACATGAGATCACAGGAAGAACCCCACTAAAACAAGAATGCACAATATTATATTGTGGCACACTACTGCACTTCATTAAGCATCAAATGGTTTCATGGTCTCAAGTGCAGCACTTCTATAAAACTTACTAAAAGTTATATGTAATATAGATTTTAAGTTAGTAAAAGTTATTCACTACATGTTTCAACCTATAAAGTCATGATCAGGTGCTTTAACATTTTAAATTATAAATGAGGAAACTGCTGTTATTCTGTATCGTGGTCTTTGGTCATTACAATGCGTTATATTCCAAGTGGCAGGTTGTTCCACATACTGGCGAACACTATCTAAAAATCTGACAACACAAAGCAAAAGATACATGATAACATAATGCAAAATGAGAATATATATATCATTATTCATGTAACTCAATTTTTATGCCAAATAGAATATTTTCATATTTTTAAAAATCTAAATGTCAATATTTCATGTTCAATTCATTTTATAACATAAAGGCATTATATTGTGACGTGTTGCGCTATGGATGATGCCCCTCCCTCCCCGCCAGCTGTGACGTGCCAAGCGGAGCCGAAGTGAGCCAAGTCCCAGCACGCTGGTCGCTATGCAAAGCGGGTAAACAGTGGTTGCTAGAGACGACGGTAATAACAGCGGTACCCATTACGTAACAGGCAAACACGGTGTCAGACAACAGTGGTGCCTATTACGTAATTGTTTTCCCGTTGTCAGGCTGAGGGTTTATAAGGGAACTACACAGCCGCCAAAGACAGTTAAAGTGTATCAGCACCCAAAGACAGTTCTTAAGGCAGCAGTTACGAGTTATGAGCTAGCCAGAGAATCAGTCACCAGTTAATTGCAGTCCAGTATTTGTGATACTGCCAATGGCAGTAAAATTGAGATTGTAAATGGTGCGATTGTATGAGCAAGTGTGGAATAAAATTTGCTATATCCAATAAGGTGTGAAGTTATTTGTCTCATTATACACCCAACACATGACAATATGTATAAACACCATACCTGTATAATGAACTCCCAATGTGTAAACATGGGCCAGTGTAGGGAGGTATAGCTAACAGAGAGAAGGGTAATTGTAAAAGCTCTAAATACATGATGATGTCCGCAATACACCGAAACATGTAGTACATGCAAATGCATGGTGTGTTTATACCAGCATTGTGTTCACTTAATAATAATAATAATAAACATATTGTCACGTGTATTGGTGTCTACTAACGTGGGTTCTGGATTGGATGAATGGGATGAACTCCTGATACACACCACCAGTAATTACACGTAATTATAGCGCTATTGATATTTACACAGTTTCCAGTCCACCATTGCACATGCATTAGGATTCTCAGTTTCCATTAGTCATCTCCTAGCAATGGATCTCAACACAGAAATTAGCACTTCAAGTCACTATGAAGTCTTCTCGCTATTTCGTCTTCAATCACTCGGGAACCTCGGAATTAAAAATTTTCTGGACTCATTCCTCCAGCTTAAAACTGACTGCCCAGAACGAATTCTGTCACTCTTACTTATACCGCTGCCAAAGAGACATGGACCTACAGTAAACACATATCACGTGATCGCTATCCAGCCAGTCTATTGGCGGGTTAGTCAAATCTACAGAAAACACAGCTTCCTCTATTGTTGTGTGTTGGACCGTATTTACAGAGCTGTTGCCTGGCAATGCGTTGATCAAATCCATTACATTATGGAGCTATACGTTTACTATTCTGAAATCTTTTATAAAACTTGGCACTACTCATTCTAATATTACCCCTACATTTCTGTATACAGCCCACTTGGTCAATTCAAGTTAAATTATAACTTTAAGATGCACCTTAGTTTGTTTGGAGTACACTGAAATTTTTCTGGTGTTTTAATGTTGGTGAGTGACTAAGAGTTAACTAAAGGAGTGCAATATATCTTTAAAGGCAAAGACTGATATTTTGATGAAATAAAATGTGAGCCCTTGATCATTGATTTTTATATGGCACAATGTGTTACTGAAGACAACGATGGACCTATTCATTATGTGTGTGTCTGAAAGAAACTGTCTCTGTCAGAAATGCTGCTGTTTGGAGCACTCTGCTTCTGTTTAGTTCAAGGCTGAGGAAATGTGTTTACCAGTAGTTGAAACCAGCGCTGTAGGACATAGCGGATTCATAACTGCAATGTAGGTTTACAATGACAATAGCTATCTGAAGGATAAATCATAAAATTGAAGGCTGGAGCTTTAATGAATAGACATATTATGTTCACAGGATCTGGGACAGCATAGTCAGTATAGCAACGGGCTACGGCCTGGATGACCGAGGGGTCCAGAGTTCGAGTTCTGGTAAGGCCAAGAATTTTCTCTTCTCCACATGCTGCTGTTTGGAGCACTCTGCTTCTGTTTAGTTCAAGGCTGAGGAAATGTGTTTACCAGTAGCTGAAACCAGCTCTGTAGGACGTAGCGGATTCATAACTGCAATGTAGGTTTACAATGACAATAGCTGTCTGAAGGATGAATCATAAAATTGAAGGCTGGAGCTTTAATGAATATACATATTATGTTCACAGGATCTGGGACAGCATAGTCAGTATAGCAACGGGCTACGGCCTGGATGACCGAGGGGTCCAGAGTTCGAGTTCTGGTAAGGTCAAGAATTTTCTTTTCTCCACATCGCCCAGACTGGCTCTGTGTTTCACCCAACTTCCTATCAAATGGGTACCAAGGGCTCTTTCCCCGGGGATAAAGCGGCCGGGGCGTGAAGCTGACCATTCACCTCCAGCTAGTACAGAGTTCAAGAAAATGTGAATCTATACATCTACCCTCCATACGTCTTCATGGTGTAGTGTTTAATTAGTTAAACACAGGGCCAACGTATTATGTTCACAATTCTTTGTGTGGGAAAGAGAAAGAAGAGTACTAGGGTAAATATAATGGATGTTCATGTTGAAGGAGAGGTTCTGTACTGTCACAGATATCGTAAGGTGTGAACCTAAGAAGTGAACTTTAAGTTAATCATAAGGAATCACGTGGATGAAAAAATCAAGTGAGCTGTGGCATGAAAGTCCAGCGCTACCGAGTAAATATCCAACACAAGAGGAAACTGAAAGAACAATTAGAGTATATGTATGAGTACATAGTCCATATGAAAAACATTTCGAAGGAGGAAGTAAGGGTGATACAAAAATGAAAACATTACTGAAAAAGAAAGCTTGACCAAGTGTAATACTGACAAAATATGTCTTCTCCTGAAAATTTAAAATTTTTAGTGGAGCTGCTCTCTTCTTTTGTAAACATACCTCCAATCTTATGAACCCTGTGTGAAGTTAAAACCTATAATAAAATATAGACTGTACAGTGTTCTGATCATGCTACTAGTCATTAAACAGAGAGAAAAGTATCTTTCCAACAAAAGAAAGCAACCATGCTCAGTGACAATAGGCCAGGAGGACAGCAATAAAATAATCAAATAGAAAGTTGTAACAGGGTGAAAGAAGATCAACAGTCTACTGCAAGTCATTATAAGGCATCACTGACACATATGTGTATTACTGCAACAGATGTAAGAGGCAAACTCATAAATCATTACAGGAAGCTATATCAGTAGCCAAGGGTTTATATAAAATGGCTGTTAATCCATATAATGGAAAATCTGAAATCTGCATTACTTTTCTTGTAGTGAGTTGGAGATGTTATTTCTTATAGAGGCTGGCTATGGCATGGGATGAGGGCTTGATTTCTGGCAGGGACAGAAGATTTTCTCCATGCCCACTGCACTCAGACTGCTATGGAGTCACCCAGCATCCTATCCATTGGGTACTGGGGGCCCTTCCCTTGGGATAAGCATTCAGGGCATGTGTGTAAGAATGGTTCTATGGCTAAGAATATACCTCTCTCGTTCATCTTCACTGTTTGGAACTCAGTTAAGCATAAGGACGGTTTCACCTTAACTTTGACTTTCCTTTCAAGCTGTGATCTTCTCGGAGTTAACATTCTATATATACTGTCACATGGTCAAGTGACTATAAACGGAGTTTCGATTGCTAATTTCATTTAGTGAGCACTTACAAATCATAACTACAAGTGCATATAGCACTATCAGTAATTTGTACACTCTATAATTCACTAGAGCACACACTAAGTCTTCTCAGCCTGCTGCATTCTCACCGGTTGTCTGGTAATGTCTTCCAACGACATAGCTTTCTCAGTTTCCATGTTCACATCCGTACTGGCTGGTAACCGTATCCCAACTAACTCAGCGTTGTTATGCAACGGGGGCTCCTCCACCTCCCACGTCTCCTTCAGTGGCAACTGTCTCACAACAGTCTCAGACTCGGATTGGTCTGTCTGTGTGCAGACTATCTCCAGACTGACTGGCTTGTGTTTCAATTCTCCAGCTATAGCCTCCATAAGGACCCTACAGAAAACACCGGTTCCCACAATTCCTCTATTGTTGCAAGACATCACTGCAGAAGCGTATGTGACACATTCTTCTGTTGCGTGTAACCGGGGCCGTGGTCACGTGACATGGTAGCCATGGAAATGTATTTACAGAGCTATTGCCTCAAAATGGCTGTCTCTGCTGCTTCACATTTCTGGCTTTCAGCAGACATGCCACATCACTTCCTCCTTAAGGCTATTTGTCCCGAGAAGTCTACAGACGTACTGCCATTTTCTTCTTCTGGTCAGTGTGGGCAAAACTTCCGAGGTGGCCGACGCTCATACAGGCCCGGCTCTTATGCTGTGGGTAGTACCTTCTTTTGCTTGGGCTTTGGCCGGCTCCTCTGCAATGCCTTGGCACTCATTTTTCGAATCCTGAAGAGAGACCAGACTACTCACTTTATGATCTCCAGCTCTATAGTCTGTCTCAAGGCCTTGCTGATATTTTTCTACATTCCGAGATGTACCAAGCCTCAGTCCCTTATTCCATTCCTACATTTCGGCTGAGTCTGCCATCTCTTCTCGATCATCCTTCCTTTAGGGGTTTCACATACAACATCATCCTCAGTCTGCCTTTTCCATGGGTTCCAATATCTCAAGGCCGGTTGCTGGTCCACAGATATTCCCTTCAGCGCTCCAACAGTCTCCACTATGGCCTCTTCATTAGGGACTTCCTGAAGCCCCTCTACGACCTCCACGTCTTCTTGATTTGTCTCCATCTTTCCTGGACAGGTCTGTAACGTGACCTTCATTTCCTCATGGCCTGCTTTCATTTCAGATATAACCTCCTCATGGTCAACTTTTATTTCGACCTCTGGTTGGTTTTCATTTGTTCTCATTTCAACTCCAATCTTGGCCATAATTAATTCTTGACTGCCTTTCATTTCAGCCATCATGCTTTCTGCTGTGTTCCAGCTTCGTAGTGTGGCAATGTAAGTATCTGCCGTGATCTCCAACCCAATTAGTCAATAAATCCAATCCCACTTCTGTCATCAGTTGTCATGTGATCAAGTAGCTATAGATGGAGTTTGGATTAGTAATCAAATTTATTGCACACTATTACAGTTCATGACTACACTTCACAGATCAGACACAGACTAGTGTTCTCAGTCATGTTGCTTGGTAGCAGCTTCAAATAATGTAGTGTCCTCCGCTTCCGTGCCCAACACCCCATGTCCTCGGTGGCTGATACCTTTCAGCTGCAGCTCCCGAGCTAAAGTAACTCATAAATCATAGTTATGTTATGATAGACAGTCAGTCACCAGTCTGTTTTGATGTCAAGACTCATCTGGTGGCCAAGTCCAGATTTTTGTTACTGTCAGATAGTTATGGGTTTATTGATGTGGGGCGTCTTCTCTGATGAGAGGACAGGTCTGTCGTTTACACTGCTGCTGGCCTTCACCAGCACAGTCATTTTTGGGTCCTAGTCTTGCAAGCATTATGACCACATTTTACTGTCTCAGATTCAAGACTCCCCCAACCTGGAGGGCCAGGTACCCATATTTATATCCCCCGGGAATAGGATGGCCCAATTATAACCCTACGCACTAGTTTCCCTTTTTATCACCTCCTATGAATAGCAGGGATATGGGAGAGGTAACCATACCTGCCTCCACATGGGCTACTAACTCACAATGCACAATCAACTCCTCATATAGCTTCAACGCAGACACATAGAAAATACCACTTCCAACAGTTCTGTTGTTGCATGACAGCACTATCTGAAGAGAGGAAGAAAAAAAAGAGGAGTTTGAAATTTGCAAAGTTGAGTTAAACCCATCTCTTTCAATGAGCAATTTCTTTCAACTTTCTTTTGAAAAAACAAATATACTTCTAAATGTACAATGGTGATAAAAATCTCTTACTCCAAATTCAATGCTAACTGCTCTGCTGCATCACAAAAATTGTATTTGCTTTCTTCATGGGTAATGTATCCAGATGCTTAAGGAATTTTCCTCATGACATCTAAAAGTATTTAAAGGACTTCTTGTCATCCCTCAATAAGTCATTAAAAATACTCTCACATGTTAGTGACTAGACATGGGGTTTGGATTGCTAATTGGAGTCACTGAACTCTTATAAATTATAACTACGGGTAAAAGTAAAAGTTTCACAGATCTACACACTCTACAAATCACTGTATTGCAGCACACATCACGTTTTCTGTGTCTTCAGCAGTCATATATTTCTTTGCTTCTGTGTTCATGACCTTACGGACTGGCAACTGTCTCACAGCTACTCATCGCCCCAAACTGCTGACTCTCAAATAACTTCAGAGTCAAGAGTTAATTTACTCATATTTCTCATTCATACACACTGTATTGTCTCAGCATGTACTGCACAGAAAACACATTTCCAGCAGTCATTCTCTTGTTGTGTGTTTACTGTGCCACTGCCTAGCAACAAATGACATATCTTGTTAAGTTATTTCGTCATGTCACAGTATGGCGAAATTATCAGTACTTGCTCTATTTGGCACCAAAAATTGGGGCATACACTTCTTCAGTGTGCAGCACACAAAAGTGTTATATGTAAGCATGAAGAATGCTCCTGTGCTTCCATTAGAAATGGGGGAAGATACACATTCTGCATATCGAGATGTAATATTAAAAACTAAAATGAAATGATCATTTCTTGTAGCAGCTTTGTATCTCCCTCTTGGCTTGTTATATTGAGATAAAACTGTTACATATCACAGCTCAAAAGACTTGGTGTTTAATGAAATGCATATCTCAATACTAAATTTATTTCTGATTAAATGGTAATTGTGTTTACAACTGTATTCGTTATGCAGTAATGAACTAATACACGTTTCAGTTGTTGATTGAATACCATCACTATATTCATCAATGTGTTTAATATTTCTGGAATAAGTGTTTGAGAATAAACCACCTCTGTTGCAAGTTTTCTCTGATCTAAATTTATGAGCTTTGAGATACCAAACAAAAGGAGGGCACCAGGATTTGAACCCATGCCACTTTCTGCGATTTCTCATTGTTCTGGACACCAGCTCAGTATGTGTACATAACTTTCGTAGTCTGCATCCTGTTGTGCGTCATTCAAGAAAAAATATATATAAATGGGACAGTCAACACAACAAATTATTGAAACTGAGATGAACTAGATATTACAGTATCAACATTCGTTTATTGTCGCAGATGTTAGTGCTACATGTTTTGGCCCTTATTTAGGTCATCTTCAGGCATACATGAAACAATCGTAATAAGTTTCTGAATATGTTAATGCATTAATATGGATCCATATTTTACATTATTAGTGATCAAATAACATAGACACCTATATTATTATTGATATTTATGTCATTATCTATGTTGAATCGAAAAGTCTAACACCGCATATGTGCTGCTATACGAGTAGTATGTCACTAGTATATAGAGTCAAATTATACACTATCAGAATAAAAATACTGTATTATTATTATTATTATTATTATTATTATT
>NW_019742552.1:601348-622445 GCF_002891405.2 Cryptotermes secundus | reverse complement strand
ATTCAAGTTTATTTTGGCTCTAAATTCTGCCCTTCTGTCCTGGAAATTGTTGGTCTCCGAGTTCCTGCTCGGTATATCAGAGATTTTGCATTGTTCAATATTTGCCCTTCATTTAAGAATTGTCCCTCTGCTAGATGCGCAGCAGCTGCTAATGTTGTCTGCAGGGAGGTTGACGTATTCGGAGCCAGGAATGTTCTACCCAAACATATTTTAAATACAGTATAACTGTTAGTATTTATATTATTAGTATATTATTAGTATAGTAACTGTTAGTATTTATATAGTATTTATATTATATATTATTATATAAAGCAAAATGAATTACGTAATTTTCCTCAGAAAATCTATACTATTTAATTCTTGATTAAATATTAATGTTTCATTCCTCTATTCGTAATAGCACTTAGTTTAATGATAATGGAATTATTATTACTGTTATAATTATCGCTTATTTGTTTGTTTACTTTTACATTTATTCGTTATTATTTCTTCCAATTACTTAACTGTATTTTGTATTTGACTTCTAATAAGTTTGTATGTAATGTAATTCAGTCATCTACACTGTGCTGAGTCTGTAATTGGCCTTGCGGCTGTTGACTCGGCACATTAATAATAAAGAATTGAATTGAATTGAATTGAATTGAATATGTCAAGTTGATGATTGCTGCGTAAAACTTAATAAAACTTAAATTAAGATTGTGCATTTATTAATTTATATTAATGTGTCTTATTTAGACTTTCATGTGGCGGTATTTAAGTGTTACATTTATAGTATTCCTACTGTGTACTGTCTATACTTGATTTTGAGCTTGGTATCCCACTCGGGTAGATTTTTCTTGGGGCTAGTTGAAGTTTAATGTTATGTATTATGTATGGGTCTCCCATGCTAGTAATGATGTTAATGTTGTAGCAGTCATGTCAGTTCCTTTTTGAAGTGCCTTAAAAGGAAGTGGATGGTTGTCGGCCTACTTCTCTTAAATTGTCAATATTTCTCTCACAAAACATTCAAAGTACCTCCCTAATAACACATTGCAGATAAACATCAGGTAGTGTTCCATAAGACCTATGACTATATTTCCTCCAATGAACAAAAATTTATTGCAGCTTGAAAATGGCATATCATGAAGAAATACCATAAAGAACTTCACAATCTGTATGTTTCATCAAAAATTATTAGATTGATCAAATGAACGAGGATGAGATGGACAGGGAATGAAGCACACGAGAGATAAGAGAATATGAAATATAGGTTGGAAAACCTGAAGGGAAAAGATCTCTTGGAATACCTAAGCATATTTGGGAGAATAAGGGTGAGGAATGGGTTCATCTGGATTAGAATAGGGATCAGAGGTTGGCTGTTATGAACACAGTAATCATCCTTCAGTTTATGTAATAGATAGGGGACATTTTGCCTTCTGGAGAAGGGCTCTTCTGTGTGGAGTTCGTTAATTGTAATAATATACTCACTTTCCAGGTTCCACTAAAAATTTTTCTCCTTTAATAGCATGATATATGGCTGCAAGAGACCAGGCAACACCAATACCCAGGAATACGTTGACTGCATTACTTCCAGTTACATTACCAACTGAGGCATCTGCATACTTATCCTGGATAGCTGCCACCTTGCTGGCAAATGTGTCTGTGAAGAGAGGCAGACATTAATTGTAACCATATGGTATGCACATTATGCAACACAATTCACAATCATTTGTGACTTTTAGCATTGTTAGCTAGCCATGCCATACCTCAGCTGTTAGCTGCTAACTTTCCACTGCATCAGGCAGGATTCAATCTTGGGTTCACGTGATGTCAGTTTTGTGGTGGCAAAAGTGGCACTTGGGCAGGCTCTGTCTGAGTACTTCAGTTCCCCTGCCAATTTTCACTCTGTCAATTGCTTCATATACATTAGTCATCCTTTCATCACTGCTATATAGTCTCAGTACTTACAGCGTTGTTAAACAACAAACTAAAAAAACAGTACTGCTAGCCATCTCTTTCAGGATGATAAATGTGAAGACAGATATTTGGAATACATAATTTTGAGAATATATAAAATCCACATATGAGTACTATATTGGTTAATTTAGATATAATATTGAGATTTGAATATTAATATACAAAAATAATTTAGGCATAATTCAAAAGTTTTAAACAGACAAATGAGCAAAGTTATAATTGAAGAATTTCTTAATATTAATAATATTCTGTTAAACATATTACCTGCTGTTGTTATATGGTCAAACTGTACAAAAATAACAGTGCCTGTTTCTGCATATCATAGAATACTACATACATAAATACTAAATATTTTTATTAATACAGTTTCTAATCCCACAGGACTACTTCTGTGTAGCATGTATTTTCATAAAAAGTGCCTAATATTGACTGAAAAAAGATATGAATGAAGTATGATTATCTGTAGCAGATATTAACTCATCCTCAACTGTCATATTTGGGCAAATGAAATGAAAATTTGTACAACAAAAATATTTCTTAGAATCATACAGTAATACAAGCAAAGAGACTATAATTATATTCTTGAGGCACCCAATGGTATTCAATTCTGTCTGTGCTGAGAGTAACAAAGAGTGATGTATAAGTGCACTTCCATAAAATAGTTCCAATTTTTTAACATGTACTGCTCCTTTTTTATGTTATTAAAAAAGTTTGGTTTCTGCAAATAACACATTCTCTGATACAATATTTAAATAAATTAAATCGACATTTTTAAAGGATAACAATATAATTAGGAGTACATTAAAAGTATTACTTATATTGGATAGTATAATGAAACATGATAAAATCCTCTTGGGTAAATGCCATACATGGCGCTGTTTAGATCATAAATGAGCTTTTATAAAGAGGTCAAATATTACTTCTTTTTTCTAGAATCATTTCCATTTTATATGGGTCAATGTAAAAGATTTCTTCAAATTTAGCATTTAAGGTTTGAATGCCTTTTTAAAATATTGCACAGTACTTTCTATTTATCACTTTCACATGCATATATTCCCTTATATTTTGTACAATGCTAAATTAAGTAACTGTAACACATTCCCAAGGCATACTGTGAAGTGGCAAATTGAGACTGACAGCAACATTTTCTACAACTAAAGCTGGGTAGGAAATAAGCAGGAGATACTAAGATATTAACCACTGATATAAATGTTAAGAAATCATTATCCAATTTGGTTCAAGTATGTAGCCATGCAACAATACAACGTGTTTAGAGGTTAAAAGGTAATAAAAGAAAACATGCAGTGAAATCAGTAGCTCAAACTTGAACACTATATTCAGCAGTAGTTAAGACTACTCCCAAGCATATGCAACAAATTTGGCAATACTAAAACAAACACTGAACAGTTAATTACTACAAGCCTTTCTATTTTACAATAATAACAGAACACACTAAGGGATGGAAAGGATGAAATATTTCATTATGTGATAAATGACATCAAACAAACTATTACAAAATACACTAATTTAATCTATCTGTATACAGAAGCTAGATTCTATTAGCACTTCTGATACCAAATGGACTACCATAATGGTAAGGCAGTTAATTCATATTTTAGATGTGCTCAGTTTGAACCTCAGCAGGGATATCAATTATCCTTCAGGATTTTAAGTTCTCAGAGCAGTGGTTATAAAGAGTTCTATCTTCTAGAACTTAATGCCATGCAGTCTGTTGAAAATCAACCTTTCAGTGGACTACACGGCACTCTGAACAGCTTGCATAGCGTTATATCCCTGAAGTTAGAACTCACCAGTTATCCTGACTTGAGGTTTTTTTACGGTTTTCCTCAGTCCCTCCAGGAGAAATGCCAGTGCAGTATCTCATCTAAGCTACAAATAGTTCTTTCCAATTCTTTTAAAATCATTTCAAATTTATCATTCATCTGTCATCCTGCAAATCATTCAACACTACAGAATCTAGCTACTTCTAGTGGTGTTACCGTAAGATTCGTGGTGAATCTAGGAATGCATAATGTAGAAAAATGAAAATTCTGATTTATCAGAACAATACATTTTGCATGATACCTAAAATATAGTTTTTTTTTTCATTGTCCACAGTTCTATAAGGGAACTGCATACAGTGTGTTAACCTTTTATTTGCTTTCATTTCTTGACATATTTATTCTACGAATGAAACAAAATTTAAATATGAACGTAGCTGTTACACTTCAACACCTATCCTGATTAAGTACTTCATATATTGCATCATACTGAATCAAGGCCACACTAAATAAAAGCTATTGCATTTGATTTCCATGGATGAGGGTACCAGTAGATAAGTATGGACATTAAACATAAAATCACATCACAATGATATGTAATACACTGACAACAAGCAGCTGACTGACTCTTGTTTAACAGTACATAGGTGCAAACATTCATACAAACACTTAATTATAGTAATATTAGTTACTTTGGCAAGACTCATGATTTCAGAAGCTTCAAAACAAATTATATTTACGTTCTAAAGGAAAGGCAAACAAGGATTATTTTTTATCTTAAAATTGTAAATCGTGCATCATTCTAACATTTGATTTAAAAAAGTTTGAAATATATTTTAAATGTGGAACTTGTGATGAGTATTACAGCACTAAAATAATTCAGTTCCTTTCAATAATGAAGTACACGCAGAGAATTAAATAAAAACAAGATCAAATGAGGCCAAAGTATAGGATATTCTACTTTAAAACTCTTTCAAACAGTAAGCATTCAATAAAGTAATTACTTCAAAATTCTAGGGTATAGTGATGCTCAAGATAACATTTCTATTCCTCTTTTGTCTTTCGAGTTTGCGACATTCCACTGAGACATACTGGCTACTTTTTCAAGTTACAAACAATAACTGTATGATGGAAGCAGCACTGCTCCTCTGAAATCTTTCCCATTACAATGTGAATCCAGAATAAAAGACCTGAAAGTTACAGACTGACCAATATGACTGTACTGATATTTGTATGAAAATGGAAGAATAATTCTTCAAAGTGATTTTCTTTCTTGAATTAATTTTTCATGTCTTGAATGACCGCCTCTGTGGTCTAGTGGTCGGAGTTCCTGGCTATAGATCCAGAGGTCCAGGTTCGATTCCCGGCGCTACCAGATTTTCTGAGAAGTGGTGGGTCTGGAACGGGGTCCACTCAGCCTTACGAGGACAATTGAGGCGCTATTTCAAGGAAATAGCGGCTCTGATCTAGAAAACCTAAATTAACGACCATGGGGATTCGTTGCGCTGATCACACAACACTCTCTAGCAACTTCTAACGTTGCCGACAAGCGGCAGTCGCTCAGTCCGTATAGTTTGCTTGCCAACTGAAACAACAGTTTTTCTTGCTTTGTCTTGAATGACACAAAAATAAAGCATGGTGTTGATGTAAATATAGAGTATGTGAAGATGAAGAAACAATATGTAGTTTAAAAAACATGTTGCACATTCCAGAAGTTTAAGCATGCATTAACCAGATGGTGTTTTATAAAGATATTGTCTGTCAAATGCACTATTAATTCTAATTTTTTGCTCTTCACTTTGTTATTATGTGTATGTTCTGCTATTTAAACTGAAGTTATAAGTGGAATTTTACTGTGTTAACAGCAAATTAATATTAAGAATATAAAAATACACGGAAAAAATTCTGATCATGGTTAGTAGGCATTAGTATTACATGATGATTGTGGGATATCTATCTATACCTGGGAGACTGGTACCCATTGCCACTAAACCAATAGCTGTGACAGAATCCTTCAAGTTGACACTGCAGCCAAAGTGGGAGGCAACATCACCAATAAGTGCTGTCAGGAATCCTATCCATAAAATGGAGATGCAAAAACACACGTACCCCTGAGCGACATCTACTCATGAATCACCATTACCGAGAAAAAGAAGAATTTTTTTTTATTTGTAATATGTCTCATTAAAGATGACCGTAAAAGATAATAATGTATCAAAAATGGAGCCAATTTCATGTCTGAGCATGGACAACTTACCTTTCTAAAATCTGTACAGGATTTAAGAAAATAAGACAAATGCAAAAGTTAATTATTAATTTTAGGAAACAAAACATCACATCTTCAGACATGGTTGAAAAGAACAGACGAAAGTCTGCTTTCTTCAGATGGCTGCAAACACAAAAATAATGTGATGAACTGGTCCCTTTTTTTTGTGATGGCCATGCAGGAACTTCAATTGAGAAACTATGAACATTTTAATACTGGCTCCTTCTGAACAAAACTGTGCACAAGATGTCTGAAATAGCTGGTTGCCACTCAAGTGTCCTCGTAACAATTGTAGTGGGAGAGCTCTCAGGATCAAAGTCCGAGATGAACAAAATTATTGGTAGCAGGTAGAGAAACGTTACATGCAATTTGAGTTTCAACTATTCCTCTTGTGAAGGAACAAAAGAAGGTAAAACTAACCACTGTGTTTTGTATTTTCACTGTGTTAGCTTGTTTTCTGGACCAATGGCAAAATTACAAAGAATTATCATAAAAAACAACACAATTTGAAGACTTGTAACGATGACAGAAGAGACTGGCATAATCCTCAAATATTTCAGTATTCACCAAAATTATGAATACAGGGAAAGGTCTGTTTCATGTAAACTGTGAATCTAAATACCCACACACACGATAAGTTGAAGCGACAGTAATCTGTACTAAATTAAAAGAAAGGCACATGGATATTTTCCAAAATTTTGTGCATATGGACAAATATGAAGAGTATAAATGCAATATATGATTACTAGTAACATTGGCATTTTAATACATAAAGGGGAAAGTAAATATCACAACCATTTTCAGGTTGAATAATGCCCTCTGACCTAGGTATAATTTGATTTTACAGGTCTATGTAAGAGTCTGTTCTACTCTCATTTTCAGATAATTGATTATTGTGTTGTTGATACAATATTATCACTTTGGTGATAATTAATTTAGGGTTAATTTATTACAAATTAGTTGATGTAAAATTACATGTGCATATAGCAATTGACACTCATGTGTCTCTAACAACCCAAACCCACAGACACACACACACACACATCACTTCAGTGGTTATCATATTCGTAAATATTCGACGTATGTGTTAAAACACAGTCACCACTATAAGAACAGAAATTAAGAAAACGAAAATTGCCATTTATAATGACGAGTATCTAACATTTTTGTTGATCCCATTTCCAGACCAATGTTGATATTAAATACATCTCACTCTGTTGACAGTTCCCAGTATAATAAAAGCTTTATCATAATGGATCAAGCACTATTTTAAACCTTCAGAGATTCATAACTAATTGAACACAGGAAGTAGGAAGGAGAGTAGATGAATGTTATACATAATAAGACACACAAAATACTTATTTAGTAACAAGATGTATGTATGAAGATAAACACATAAACATTCTATGTTTTAAGAGTTTGAAGTGATGGCATTGGTTGCATACACATATCAATATAAAAAGAGAAATATTATATTTTATATTAAGGAAGTTAGACCACTTAGTGGCAGAAATTTATCGTGTAAGCTATATTATGATTCATATTCTTTAAACTTATTTTATAGCTGGCATGCAAATAAGAGCACTGACTAATCATAATTTCACTTTATGCAAATGTTTCCAATAATGCCTACAAAAGTACTGCAGAAATTTTACACATGAACAAAGGTGAAAATGAAAGTGTATGTTATATTTATTTGCCATCTGTAAGATTAATAAAATATATGCGAAGTTGAAATACTTATATGCATTTCATGCTACAGCCATGCAGGTGGTACATGAAAGGAAACTAAATTCACCGTCCCTCATGAATAGTTAGAAACTTAAGGAAATCAAATGCATCAGCTACATAAAACACAATATACAAAGTACAACCAGTGGTTACATAATCAAGCAAGCATCACTCCTCACTAATGACAACACAAATGAACCATTACAGATAAACACTTCATCTAAAAACATGGGCATAATATGTCTCATCTTTTACATAATTTCTTCGTCTCTATTTCAGTTTTCCAATTGCCTTCCTGGTTTCTTGACTGAAGTTTCATATGGAGTTCTTTCACGAGACTAGGCTATATGCCCTGCCCATTGTAATTTCCATATTATGTACTTCAACAATATTACTGCTAACATTCAACTGAAGTTTCTACCATATATTTTTAAACACTTAAGTATCATCAAGATCATCATTAGCAGCAGCAGCAGCAGCAGCAGCAAAACAGCCCTTTTTGAGCCACATACCTGCTTAGAAGATTCTGCCAGACTTGTCTGAACCAGTACTTACTTTTGGGATTTTGCAAAAGTATTTTTACAGAGCAAGGTCTTCAGCTTTCAATCCAACCCCAACTTTGATAACTAACAATTAATTATAAGATTTTAAAAGTAACAACTTTGATATAATAGCCTCGACAGTGGCCACAAAACAAGAGTTAATAAAGCCAACAAGGAGCCGTCATTTGTATAAATGTCTTTAATGATTTTCTATATACTTGTCACAATAAAGCCACATTATAACCTGATGGACAGACTGTCATTATGCAGAAACTTTAGCTCGTGTTATACACAGATAAACATAGTTCATAAAATCTGACATAGAAATAAGCATTTTAAAAAACTGTTTCTTTCTGTGTTTTGTCATATAGTAATATTGTGAACAAAACTGCTGAGGAGAATGTTCGAACATAAGAGAGAGGAAATAATAGGAAAATGCGGAACATTAAATAATGAGGAGCTCCGTAATTTGTGTTTTTCAGATAATACGGGGTGTTTTTTAATGAACTTGATGCGTTCACGGCTCTGCGCTTCACTGTGACTGGCGCATCATCAGCCGTGAAGCGCATGCAAATTTTACTGAAGACTCAGCATGCCAATAACATTTGAAACGAAGAGAAGTTCTTACCTATGTTCACAGATCACAGGAGCAATTGAAATCGCTATCCCTCTACATGTAAATTTCTTTCACAATTAATTGTTTCACTAAAAATATACATCTACAAAAATTCTTCAGCACACCAGTCACAACTTTCACTGGATGGCTTCAGCAATCGTGTTGCCGTTCTTGCACTAGACTCTGACACTCCAATCTCTTGAGCTAGTTGTTTCAGTGATTTTCTAGGTGTACGTTCAAGTGTGGCCTCTATGCCATCTAACTTCTCTGTAAGCATTCGACACTTAGGTTTTGTTTTCTTGTCTATTAAGAGTTCTGTTTTTTTCTAAGTTTATTCACCAAATTATGAACTGTTTATCTGCTGGACACTCCTTCATCACAAAATTTACATCGAAATTTTTGCCAACACTTTCCAGCTGATCTGTATTTTACATAGGTTTCATACAGAAATACACGTTGCTCTAAAGTATACAGAATGATGTCGAGCCATACTGCTGATCAACTGTTAACTGGGAACAAATGGCTTATCGCGCTGGTACCGCCTACTGCTCATAAATCATAAACAAACTCCCACAAATGAACCACACTACCCACTGTGTAATATAATACTGTGTACAAGTTTACAAGTTAATTATTTTCCGTAATTTCAAATGTTATTGGCCATCAAGAATGCTGAGTCATCAGGAAACATCACATGTACTTCATTGCTGCCAGCGATGCACCGGTAGCAACGAAGTGCAGAGCCTTGAACACGTCTAGTTACTAAAAATATTACCTGTATTATTAGGGTGATTAAATCAAAGAAGAGTAGGTGGGCAGAGCATGTAGCAACCACAGCGGAGATGAGAAATTCATAAAAAACTGAGTCATAAAACATCAGGGGAAGAGATGCCTCAGAATATGCTGGTATTTACAGAAGATAATCTTAACATTATCTTAAAGATACAGGATGTGAGGGTATGGACTGGAATCAACTTCCTCAGAATAGGGTCCAGTGATGGACTCTATTGAATAGAGTAATGAATATACGTCTTTCATAAAAAGCAGGGAATTTCTTGGCCAGCAGAACTTTTTACTACACAAGGAAGACCTTGCATCATGGAGTTAGGCTGAAGATAGTTATAGTGCAAGGGTTGTCTAATCTAGTTCCTATATGTATGAGGGAGAATCAGTACGTAGGTCACAAGTGGATATGAAATGTAAAACATGCGATATTCGAACCTGGAAAAAACGTTTATTCCTTGACATATCCTTCACCAACATTGATACACTTGTCCTCTCGCTTTACCAGTGCGTCAAAATCCACAGCATAGAAGTCTTTTGACTGTTGCCTTAGCCAATTCCACACCTCCATTTTAAACTCTTCAACATCAGCGAATTGTTTACCACAAAGGTGGTGTTATAGCAACCAAACAGATGGAAGTCACGAGGAGCCAAGTCCAGGCTGCAAAATGAATGTTCAAGAAGTTCGCACTGGAATTCTTGAATTCTCTCCTGAGTTGTTCGGTCTATATGATGTCTGACACTGTCATGATAAAGCAGTACACCTCTTACCAGTTGGTCTATATGTTTTCTGTGAATTGCATCATGAAACTTCAACAGAAATTCACAGTACGATGCAGAATTCATATTTTCAGCATGCTTCTGAAAGTGGGCCGACACTACTTCCTAAGAATCCCAAAACCATAAAGATTTTGGTTGAATGTGAACCAGGATGTTTACATTGCACTGAAGCATACTTTGATTTGGGTTGGTATGAGCTGTGATGCACCAACGATTCGTCCCAAACAAAAATCCTGTTAAGCATATCTGCTCCTTCATCTGTGCACTATAAGAGATGTTGCAAGGAGAGACATTCAATTCATTTTTTCCCGATCCTTGAGTTCTCTGGGCACTCACTATGCACACACTTTCTGATATTGAAACAATCATAAATTATACCGTATGCTAAGCCATAGGTACACCCTGGTGCAGTTTCTACACTATATCGCTGTCCTCCTGTCAGCTCAGATCAACTCCTCCACCCACTCCACAGTTGTTTTTGCTGTTATCTGAACACAGTGTCCTGGTCAGGCATCATTTGCAATTTTCATATGTCACTGAGAGACTTTCTTGATACAGTCATAAACCATTTTACATGACAAACACTTCCCACCATAAATAGGAAATACTTCTTTGGCACTTTTGCCCACAAAAGCACACAACAGAATGCTGATCTTCTGCAGTATACACCTCAAGCATGGTCGCCATTTTGACTAATGATACCAGCGCATGTGACTCTGCTACCCAGACTGTCATGAAGCTGAATGGTGTAGCTACCAAGTGATTCAAATAGAAAATCTATTATGTCCATTCCATTGTCACTATGTACACTTACTTACAATTGAGTCTTAATATCTAGTATGTATAATATATACGAAGCCTGTCAGTCTAGGCTCAGTACAGCAGACTATGCTCTATTTCTAGTAGTATTTGCTACCATGGCAGTTTAGTCACTTGAATGTCCATTACAACTGTTTTACTTCCATTCCTGACCTATCTCCTGACTCTCCCTCACAGAATAAGCCTACTAATATCATTGTCTGTTCATTAAGTTCAAGTTATACTTTAAATGCTCACAAGATGTTGCACTCAATCAGTACCAGTTGTTATGAACAGTATTCAAAATTTGTGACAACTGTCACTTATCAAAATGATAACAAAGTAGAATGCCCTGCTTATTAAAATGTAAAAATTATATGTGATATATAATTTTACAGATATTTCATTCAGTTTCACTCAGTGGGTTATAAAAAATTACTCATTTTAAATACGTAAGTAGTACTCATTACATTACTTTGTTCATAGATTTCTGTAGAGTATATTCTCCCTAAACTTAGTTCAGCCATTTTTGTAATTAGGAGTTTATCTCATTTTATGAGTAAAAGAATTTTACAAACGGTGTATTTTTCTTATTTCCACTCAATGAATGAGGTTAGAGTTTTTAAATTACAAAAAAAGTAATAAGGATTATATCTGGAGTGGGACCTAGAGACTCATGTAGGGATCTTTTTAAGAACTTAAAGATACTGCTATTGCCATGTGAATACATTCTCTCATTGATGATGTTTGTGATTGATAATCAAACTAAATTTTGTTCAGGTTTAGATGTTTAGCAATTATATTTGCCAAACTTGAATCTTTCTGCTTTTCAGAAAGTTACTATGTTTACCGCTATTAAACTATTCAACAGATTGCCCATAACCATTCAAAGCCTTAAAGAGGATAGAATTAGTTTTAAAACTAAGCTGTCTTTATATCTTATGAATAATTCCTTTTATACAGTTTCTGAATATGTGGAGCATAACATAAACAACTAGTTTTAATTATTCTGTTACCTGTGTGTTTGTTTAAATTGTTTGTATTTCTTTTGCTATGACGACCTTCATGTCCATTTGTTTTGGACTTATGAAATGAACTATATATATGTGTGTGTGTGTGTGTGTCATTTCAATGATTTAAGAAATCTAAACTCACACAAATCTCAACACACACACACACACACACACACACACATACATACATATATATATATGCAGCTGAAGTCTATTTGTTGGAGAACTATATACTGTATGGGCCAGAAAATATAATGTTACTGATTAACATTTCAGATTAAATATGGGGCTGCTCTGGCTTATCTGTATGTGAATAAAACTGCATTGAATCTTACATTACCCTTTTTGAACACAGAATAACACAGAGATTTCTCAACACTCTTATCACTTATCCTTCGTGTTTGTCACAACCTTCAACAAGACTGTGTGTGTGTGAGAGTCTCTAAATTCCCGAGAACGACTTTCAAAATGGATACCATACGATATTATTTGACTTAAGTTCTAAGTAGTTACAATTTTGCAGCTTCAGTGTATGGTGCACCTGTACCATACAACAGACTCTGAATTATTTGTGCAGTCATGCAGATCTCACAAATCTATTACATTCAGATACACATATCCAACATCTGTGGCATGCGAATTTCATACAGCACGTTATACATATAAAATCGAAGTAAACCAGATTTGACACAAGTAAAAAGAAGTGAACCCACAGTAATGAATGGTATTCTCTAATAGATGGACTATGACATGTAGACATGCATTATAAAATTTAATTACATTGTCTTGAGTACAAAGAACAGAAAGAACACTTTAATATCTAAATTGTACCACAGATTAATTCAAGGCTTAAGGTTAAGGAAAGCGTTTAGAGATGGAAAATATGTCAGTTTCAAGGGTAATTTATAAGCAGCTTCTGAAGACACAGTGATTTTGTTCTTCTATTGTAATGTATTAAATTTAAATTATTATTATAGCAGATTGTTAGTCATATTTAATTAAGTTGGTTCTCAAAGTATCAAACTAATTAAAGTCTGTAAGATACTTTCTTAAATTTTAAAGTTTGTCATGAAATTTGAGAGGCTACTATAAAAACGGATATTTAATGCTCTAGAATTGTGATAAAAGTAGTATGACTTCATGTATAAATATATGCTGAAATAACACCCCTCTCAAGTTCCAAATGGAAAACCACTCTCAATTTTCTGCTTCATTTCTAGCAAACAACTGAAGAGTTCATCCTAGCTGATATTGGAAACTGCTGGAGGGGCCAGTTGCCTTACCTGGTACACTTGTACCGAGAGCAACAAAGGCCACAGCGGTGACTGCGTCCTTGAGGCCCACCGTACAACCAAAGTGAGACGCCACGTCTCCAATGACGGCCGTGAGACAACCAATTCCACATATTGAGATAACGAAACATAAATAACCATCAAACATATCTGGGGAGCAGAAGAGGAGAGAAAAATGAACAACAGCTGAGCAAAACATAGTAATACAGTATGGGAGAAAAGTGTAAGTATAACAGAGAGACTCACAGTGCTGAGATTTTCTGCATGCTGAGAGGTATCTATATAAATTTTTTGTGCAGAAGAAAATGAAAGGAAAGGAGAGGGAACGGTGAAATACAGAATAAGTAATTAGAGACTTCATACAATGTGCTAATTTCAGATCAGTGTGACACAGGCCTCCCCAATGTTTCTCACTCAGTAGCTTTAAAAAGTGGTGAAGCTAGTAAATGTGATAAAAGTGAAAATAATTAAGTGTAACTGTATATGAGAGATGCTTACTAAGTCACTAAGAAGTAGAAAAAACTTCAATTTATATATCATGACAAGTTCTAATATTCATTAAATATATAATATATTTATTTCAATTAAATTTCAAAATCAAATATGTCACTTGGCACCTTTAAGACCAGTTTCTGCAATGTGTATGTAAGTATATGGAGACAGAGTATTCAAAAACTGTGGGATGAAACAGAAATTCTGTAGTTCCAGTCACTGGAACAAACACATACACCATCTCAGACTGGATCATTCGAATACAAAACCAAATGAAAAAGCAACTTTTCAAATTCAATATCCACTACAGTTTTTGTATGTTTGTATAAATTAATTTAGTCATTTACTACATTTTACGGGACCAGTGGGCATATTATTGCATACTTTCATCTCTCAAAATCAATTCTCATACCTGCAGAAATTTTTATGATTTAGGAAACTTCTCTCCAAGACCAATGGATTTCCAGTGACATCAGCTACAGATTTTTGTTTTTGTTCCTTAATTATAATAACTTACTGTACCAGCTGAGTTTCGTTTTAGTGTGTTAAACTAGTTATTTTTATACACTAACGTTCTGTGGCAGGGCAAAATGATCAAGTTTTGAATACCATAAAAATGGTCTATTATGCAATAAGTACTTTTTTTTTCTTACACATGACAAAGTACTGGATTTGTGAAATAACACAGTCTTAAGTCAAGCCATAGACAAGAAACAGAAGCTTAGATGCAATAGGTACAAGCTGCTTGATTAAGTTCCCTCCAGTCTGAAGCCAACAGAGAAATGGCACAGGACCCTTTCAATGTACCAGGCTCTCAGACAATAACCTGCCATTTAGGATGGAAAAGAAATGTAACTTTTCTCTTTCTATAAATGCATATATTCTTTATCCTGTTTGAAACGGTCCAGCAGATGTTACAAATTCCAAACACTCTGCTCTAAGGAGTTCTTCATTCTTTTGGCATCTATTGAATTCCTGAGTCATTAAACACATTGATGCAGTAGTAATATTCGAGGACTGTATGTCAGTCAATTTACTGACTGAATTAGTTATAGCTGACCTATATATTTGTGATCAAACTATAAACAACTGTCATTAACAGCATGCTCTAGAAAGTGTTCACTTCCATATGATAACAGATTATGAATTAGAATAAGCTACTGATTTTTATTAGGTTCATTTGACATGATATGATAGGCAGAAGAGAAAGCAGTTTTTGAAAGAAGTAAGAAATTGGCTGTGCCCCTGGACAAGCAGTTTTGTAGTCTACTAACTGGGAAGGCCTGTTCTACAGTGACTTCTGAACAGCAATAACATCACACATGAGCATCAGTTTATCTGTACAGTAATTCCTTGCCAACCATGGGGGTTAGGTTCCTAAAAATATACTGCAGTTGAGAAGATCAAGGCTATATTGGAGACTGAAGGCCAGCAAAACCACGGCCACTAATAACATCCATCAAGGACTAACCATATTACAATAGGGTGTTTAAAAATAAATTAAACAAAATATAGAAACTGTCATAAATACACATCTGTAACTTTAATCTGGAAGCTAGAAAACTGGCTTCGGATGCTATTACATTCTCCCACTAACAAACGAAGATCTTTAAGTGCATGAAAACCACTACCTCTTACATGTGTACTCAAATTAAAACTCAAATACTGAGGTTGGTGATACTCAACACAACAGAAAACTGCAGATAATTTAAATCCCCATAGCTGGAAAAAAACTGTAGTTGGCAAGGGATTGCTGGAGAACTGTCTTGTCTTCTGTCCAGCACTTCAGTCCTGAAATGTCAATTACAAGCTAAGGTCATAGAATGACTGTATACAGAAAGTGGAAACAAAGAGTAATAGTGATAACAGAGAACACAAAACATTAAGAAATTAAAGATGTGAAATAATGAAGACAGCACCATAACTTTCTGAAACATGGTAGGCAGGGGTTGGTTGTACTGCCAACAGTTCTCTGAAGGTATCCATCAGTGCACCTAGATCTTGTCTAAAGTTCTAATAAAGATACATGACATTTGAAACTGAACAATGAAGTAGGTTATCTAAAACATCAATGATGAGTCAAACAGACATTACACATTCATACCAGAAAATTATGTTACTGAAGATTAGTTGCATTCATTCTATCCCTGAATATGTATTATGATTTGTAGTGATGTATTCATGTTACATAAATTAGTTATACATATTAATATTTATACTGATTACTCCAGCACTCTCATTAAGAATCGACCAAGATGCTTTAATCCAATAATTCTTTACATGTGATATTAAACTGGGGTTCAAATGAACAACAAAAATTAACTGTATTGTTACCAATTAAATTAGCGTTAACAGAAGAACCAGATTGTAAAGATGTGATGCTGTGATGGCTGTAACTGTGAAGTGTGGGCTACAGTGTTCTGAGATATGATGCCATGTAAGCTAATAGGAGTTTACCAATGTTTTGAAGAAACATACTGCCTCCATCTTTGGAGTCAAAGAGCAAGCCATGGAAGAAAGCAGCACCAAGGAAGTTCTTCAACCCTGAAGATGGAAGCAATACAATCCTCTGAGACATAGATGTAGGCCAAACTACATGTCATTACATCCCAGTAGATAATATTCTTCAGAATTATAAGTTGTTAGCATAAAGTAGGTGCTAAGTTGCTTAAGTAGTAAAATGTCTGCCCAGTAAGTGCAAGATCCTTATGGACTGAATTTCATAACAAGATTCTTCTATGTGGAGAAAATAGTCAGTTTAGGAAATCATAGCACGAGAATGGCTCTATGGATTTGAATGAAACAGATAAAAGTTTTGAAGAACATGCCTTAATGACTGTATAAAAGACTTAGTGCATGTGGTTTTAATCTGTTACACAGAAGTAATTTCAATATTCAATGTTAAAAATGGATAATTTTATATCTATATTCCACAATCTTTAAAATTCTTAGTGGGGTGAGACTGAATCCATTTGGTACTGCTGCCACTACTGGCCTGTTGTACCAGCCCCAGATGTTAGATGATTGTGATTGTGGAGCAATTGGTGGAATGAAGTTTGGCAGGGGAAACTGAAGTACTTGGAGAAAAGTTTCCCCAGTGCCACTTTGTCCATTACAAATCCCACATGAATCACTAGATGATGCTGCAGTTGAATTTATGTAATTAGCAGAATGTACACAGATTCTCCAGATTTTAATCTGTTAGAATATCAAGTTTGAAGTGAATTTCCACAGAGTGTACAAGAACCAAAGATAACAATTTCAGCCCTGTAGTTACTGCAACAAAGAACTGAAAAAGTGTCATCTCTGTTATCAAAGTATAACAACCAATCAGCCATCAACAAACAGAAAAGTCGAATTCAAGGGCTAGTCAAAGGTAATGAGTCATACTCAATACTGATTTTTGTACAGAAGTGCAACTGGATTATAAATAAATGCCTATTTTTAAGACTCAAAATGGGGAGAGTGGGAAAAACATGCAAAGTGGATCCATAGAACTGGATAAGTCTTCTGTAATAGATTCATTGCAATCCTATAAAGCCATTCATTTTTACCATTAAAAGAAGTCATTTTTAACCACGTTGTATAGGAAGTATCTATGCCTAAGCATCATGGCATGAAAATATGCAGAGGATGAAAAGTAATGCTTCACAAATTCTAGACCTTGGCACTAGCTGGATGATAGTGGTCAGCTTGAAATTTGTGCTGCTTTATTCCCTCTGTTCTTTCTGTGAGATGAGCATATCATCAAGCTTTTCTGTATATATGGGTCAAAGGATCAAATATCAAATGGGTAAAGAACAAATATTTGCTTCTGTCAAACAATGGATTCTGGTTATCCAGCCACTAACCAATCATTTACGGAGCTGTTACAACTATGAAAATTGTGTATCATTTAAGAGAAGCACATCAATAACACAGAGTTCTTCAATGATAATAGCAACATTCCATGTGTGCTGTGTGGATGACAAGGTTACAAATGAATAAAACATCCAACAGGTGTGGTTCACATATGATATACCAAGGAAGCAATATTTTATGCTGTATTAAGGGAGCATAATAGCTGTGAAATGAAGATGCAGCAGGTCTCAGGGGCTACCTGGCACACTGGTACCCAGTGTAACAAAAACGATGGCTGTTACAGAGTCCTTGATGCCAACTGAACACCCAAAGTGCGATGCAACATCCCCAATGATGGCTGTCATCACACCAATCATGACGATGCACACAAGAAAAGCTGCATAGCCCTTGCCAAGAGCTGTGTATAACCAACACAAAAATAATGTTAAATTTAATCATTGGAACAACAGTCTCATAATCAAGTCACATGAAATACCAGGCACAATAGATCACTGTAGTCACGGTGCAAGGGCCAAGAAGGTCCACCTCTTATACATGAAATATTGAAAATCACATTTAGAACACAATTTGGCAGCTGCAAGGAAAACAGAAGGGCTTGTGGTATTCTATATGAGTTAAGTAATTGAAATTAAAAAGTAACTGAAAACACATAAGTGGACTGATGAATAGTTGTTCCCATGTTTTGTATGGTCTTTGCTTGAAGTGATTACATTTAACACATGACTGGGCTAGTGTGTGTGTGTGTGTGTGTGTGTGTCTGTGTCTGTCGTGTGGGTGTTTGTGTGTTTGTGCATACGTCTGTATGGGCACAAATATGGGTGTGGGTGTGCATGCACGTGTGTGTCCATAGAGGTGCATGTGTGTTTATTTGTTGGACAGTATGAACATTTCACCTCACAAATTGGTAAACAGATTTAGACTAAATTTTAAACTGGAGTTTACACTAAAAATTGATGAACAGATTTTATTTTGATCTGTATTGGTATAATATAACCACTACTTTACAATGAATTAAAAACACATTTTATAATTTTATGAAGAACATGTGTCATTATGCATCTGGTACATACTATAAAATAGGAGGTACGATTTTCACTAGAAGTACTTCCTCATATGGAGAATATTTAACAAAATGAATCTGTCCATATTATGATCTGTAACTTTTATTTCAAACATTCTCTGACATGGCCAGTGTTTAAGAGAGTATAAGGAAAAATTATTTATGACCATCGTATATGTAGAGTAATATCTGCAGTATAATATACTTTGTGTCATTTATTTTTATATAGAAAAATAAACACCAGATCAGCCAGGCAAGAAGAACTGGAAGAAATTCCTCTGGAAAATGTGTTGTACTCTTGCAATACTTTTAAATTAGTTGGAGTTTCAACAGTTGTGGTTGCTGAAATTTTCCAGTCACTTGCTAGGCATTACAAATAAACTGAGATTTGTAAACTATTATACTCAGCCAGGCTAATAAACGAAGTATCTGCCTGGGGTGGTACAACTTTAGAGGCAGCAGAGCTCCCTTTTTCAATTTTTGTTAAATGAAAATAATGTCTGCTGCTCTTCTGTTTATACCATGACATTACTTGGCCACAGTCAAAATATATTATGCAATTACATAAGGAAAACTGTTCTAAGAATTTAAACACTCTTGTTCATTTTCCATCACTCTGTATTATTATTAATTGTGACAAAGTTTTAAGAAAGATGAAATGATTTTAACTGGGGGGATGGGGGATTTCTTGTCACCTGGGGTAATGATTTTTATGTCTTGAAATAAAAGTCTGAACAATATGCTTATGTTTCAAAGAATAATAAAATTGATGGCATGTTACATATAACAACTAAAGCACAAGATGTGAACAATCATGATTTAAAATTAATTCTCTAAATTATAACAATTTTTAATTTGTTTGACTTAACATCATGACTCATCCTGATAAATGATTTGTTTGTCATTATGGCCCTCACACAGTATCACACCTCAGCCTAGAGAACATTCACATACATTTTAAGAAACAAACATAAGTATAATGACATGCTGGATTTGATAGTGTCACAGTAGTGACTATTAAGTGCATGGTCCTCCAGGTTGTAATGCCATGAAGTTCAGAATGAGCCCAGTATTTCTTTCTGAACTCTATAGTGTTACAGTCCAGAAGTCTGTATTCTTTATAGTGAAAGTAATGACTAGGGACTGGATTTTAATGCAAATGCATATTTCTTTCTTGCAACCAGAAAGTATGCTTGTTTGGATATATGTATGAATTACTTCATTTCTTAAATTTCGGACATGATTTGATGGTGCATATAAATGCATATTTTGCCTGTTCTATGAATAAGCATCATATTTTTGAAGATCTCTATTTATACTGCATATTTCCATTTTAAAATGTGTTAATATATTTTAATTTTATGTTTTCAATTATGGTCATATGTATACAATTTTTCTTTTCTGTATTAGAATATGTTGCATATTTGACTCGACATTTCGTCATGATTCATGTTTCTGATGCAATACCCAGGACGGCACTTCCTTGAACCCTGTACTCGTAACTTGCCCCATCCGCCTATCATCAAAGTGGCCGCGAAGAGATAGTCAGAAGCGTTCACATGTAGCCGCTATCAATGTAATACGATTCAACCTCGATCCCTGTACTCGTAACTTGCCTCATCCGCGTACCATCAAAGTGGCCGCGAAGAGATTAGTCGAAAGCGTTCATATGTAGCCGCTATCAATGTAATATGATTCAACCTCGATCCCTGTAGTCGTAACTTGCCTCATCCGCATACCATCAAAGTGGCCGTGAAGAGATTAGTCGGAAGCGTCCACATGTAGCAGCTATCAACGTAATGCTATTCAACCGATAAGGGACTTATTTATTTCCGAAGTCTCCATGAGGTTCGTTATGCTTCTTCATTTGAAGCTGGGGGCCATTCACATTAGTGGTGACTAGTCTGTAGTTAAGTTTGTTTAGCTTTCTGTAGTTATGCCGAAAGTGAAAGTAAGTCAGAAAACTAAATTACAGCTGTATCAGTGGGAGTTCGAAGGAGAGATGATAAGTAGGGATAACGAAATTCTTTATTGCCGAGCGTGTGAGAAAACAGTTGGTTGTGAAAAACGCTTTCAAGTGATTCAGCATTTGAACACTAATATACACAAAGAGAATATTAAAATTA